>NW_028233513.1:0-86433 GCF_054856555.1 Leptonotus elevatus | reverse complement strand
AAGTTCATTTTGCTCTCACACCTTAACTAAATGTTGTAGACTCAAACTTTTGCTGTCATTAGTGTATTTTAGCAAAATGACAGATTGATTCAAGCATTAATTTCATTGTGCTTTTGCTCATTTTGAAGATTTTGACATTTTCACCTGACAGTGTACAATCGGGCTGAAAATGCATTTAAAGCCATAAAAAGTTCATTTTGGCTCTCACACCTTAACTAAATGTTGTAGACTCAAACTTTTTGCTGTCATTAGTGTATTTTAGCACAATGAAGATGATTCAAGCATTAATTTCATTGTGCTTTTGCTCATTTTGAAGATTTTGACATTTTCACCTGAAGTGTACAATCAGGCTGAAAATGCATTTAAAGCATAAAAAGTTCATTTTGGCTCTCACACCTTAACTAAATGTTGTAGACTCAAACTTTTTGCTGTCATTAGTGTAATTTAGCAAAATGAAGATGATTCAAGCATTAATTTCATTGTGCTTTTGCTCATTTTGAAGATTTTGACATTTTCACCTGAAGTGTACAATTAGGGGCTGAAAACGCGTTTAAAGCAATAAAAAGTTCATTTTGGCTCTCACACCTTAACTAAATGTTGTAGACTCAAACTTTTTGCTGTCATTAGTATATTTTAGCAAAATGAAGATGATTCAAGCATTAATTTTATTGTGCTTTTGCTCATTTTGAAGATTTTGACATTTTCACCTGAAGTGTACAATCGGGCTGAAAATGCATTTAAAGCCATAAAAAGTTCATTTTGGCTCTCACACCTTAACTAAATGTTGTAGACTCAAACTTTTTGCTGTCATTAGTGTATGTTAGCAAAATGAAGATGATTCAAGCATTAATTTCATTGTGCTTTTGCTCATTTTGAAGATTTTGACATTTTCACCTGAAGTGTACAATTAGGGGCTGAAAACGCGTTGAAAGCAATAAAAAGTTCATTTTGGCTCTCACACCTTAACTAAATGTTGTAGACTCAAACTTTTTGCTGTCATTAGTGTATGTTAGCAAAATTAAGATGATTCAAGCATTCATTTTATTGTGCTTTTGCTCATTTTGAAGATTTTGACATTTTCACCTGAAGTGTACAATCGGGCTGAAAATGCATTTAAAGCCATAAAAAGTTCATTTTGGCTCTCACACCTTAACTAAATGTTGTAGACTCAAACTTTTTGCTGTCATTAGTGTATTTTAGCAAAATGAAGATGATTCAAGCATTAATTTCATTGTGCTTTTGCTCATTTTGAAGATTTTGACATTTTCACCTGAAGTGTACAATCAGGCTGAAAATGCATTTAAAGCCATAAAAAGTTCATTTTGGCTCTCACACCTTAACTAAATGTTGTAGACTCAAACTTTTTGCTGTCATTAGTGTATGTTAGCAAAATGAAGATGATTCAAGCATTATTTTCATTGTGCTTTTGCTCATTTTGAATAATTTGACATTTTCACCTGAAGTGTACAATTAGGCGCTGAAAACGCGTTTAAAGCAATAAAAAGTTCATTTTGGCTCTCACACCTTAACTAAATGTTGTAGACTCAAACTTTTTGCTGTCATTAGTATATTTTAGCAAAATGAAGATGAGTCAAGCATTAATTTTATTGTGCTTTTGCTCATTTTGAAGATTTTGACATTTTCACCTGAAGTGTACAATCGGGCTGAAAATGCATTTAAAGCCATAAAAAGTTCATTTTGGCTCTCACACCTTAACTAAATGTTGTAGACTCAAACTTTTTGCTGTCATTAGTGTATGTTAGCAAAATGAAGATGATTCAAGCATTAATTTCATTGTGCTTTTGCTCATTTTGAAGATTTTGACATTTTCACCTGAAGTGTACAATCAGGCTGAAAATGCATTTAAAGCCATAAAAAGTTCATTTTGGCTCTCACACCTTAACTAAATGTTGTAGACTCAAACTTTTTGCTGTCATTAGTGTATTTAGCAAAATGAAGATGATTCAAGCATTAATTTTCATTGTGCTTTTGCTCATTTTGAAGATTTTGACATTTTCACCTGAAGTGTACAATCAGGCTGAAAATGCATTAAAGCCATAAAAAGTTCATTTTGGCTCTCACACCTTAACTAAAATGTGTAGACTCAAACTTTTTGCTGTCATTAGTGTATTTTAGCAAAATGAAGATGATTCAAGCATTAATTTCATTGTGCTTTTGCTCATTTTGAAGATTTTGACATTTTCACCTGAAGTGTACAATCGGGCTGAAAATGCATTTAAAGCCATAAAAAGTTCATTTTGGCTCTCACACCTTAACTAAATGTTGTAGACTCAAACTTTTTGCTGTCATTAGTGTATTTTAGCAAAATGAAGATGATTCAAGCATTAATTTCATTGTGCTTTTGCTCATTTGAAGATTTTGACATTTTCACCTGAAGTGTACAATCAGGCTGAAAATGCATTTAAAGCCATAAAAAGTTCATTTTGGCTCTCACACCTTAACTAAATGTTGTAGACTCAAACTTTTTGCTGTCATTAGTGTATGTTAGCAAAATGAAGATGATTCAAGCATTATTTTCATTGTGCTTTTGCTCATTTGAATAATTTGACATTTTCACCTGAAGTGTACAATTAGGCGCTGAAAACGCGTTTAAAGCAATAAAAAGTTCATTTTGGCTCTCACACCTTAACTAAATGTTGTAGACTCAAACTTTTTGCTGTCATTAGTATATTTTAGCAAAATGAAGATGAGTCAAGCATTAATTTTATTGTGCTTTTGCTCATTTTGAAGATTTTGACATTTTCACCTGAAGTGTACAATCGGGCTGAAAATGCATTTAAAGCCATAAAAAGTTCATTTTGGCTCTCACACCTTAACTAAATGTTGTAGACTCAAACTTTTTGCTGTCATTAGTGTATGTTAGCAAAATGAAGATGATTCAAGCATTAATTTCATTGTGCTTTTGCTCATTTTGAAGATTTTGACATTTTCACCTGAAGTGTACAATCAGGCTGAAAATGCATTTAAAGCCATAAAAAGTTCATTTTGGCTCTCACACCTTAACTAAATGTTGTAGACTCAAACTTTTTGCTGTCATTAGTGTATTTTAGCAAAATGAAGATGATTCAAGCATTAATTTCATTGTGCTTTTGCTCATTTTGAAGATTTTGACATTTTCACCTGAAGTGTACAATCAGGCTGAAAATGCATTTAAAGCCATAAAAAGTTCATTTTGGCTCTCACACCTTAACTAAATGTTGTAGACTCAAACTTTTTGCTGTCATTAGTGTATTTTAGCAAAATGAAGATGATTCAAGCATTAATTTCATTGTGCTTTTGCTCATTTTGAAGATTTTGACATTTTCACCTGAAGTGTACAATTAGGGGCTGAAAACGCGTTTAAAGCAATAAAAAGTTCATTTTGGCTCTCACACTTTAACTAAATGTTGTAGACTCAAACTTTTTGCTGTCATTAGTATATTTTAGCAAAATGAAGATGATTCAAGCATTAATTTTATTGTGCTTTTGCTCATTTTGAAGATTTTGACATTTTCTCCTGAAGTGTACAATCGGGCTGAAAATGCATTTAAAGCCATAAAAAGTTCATTTTGGCTCTCACACCTTAACTAAATGTTGTAGACTCAAACTTTTTGCTGTCATTAGTGTATGTTAGCAAAATGAAGATGATTCAAGCATTTATTTCATTGTGCTTTTGCTCATTTTGAAGATTTTGACATTTTCACCTGAAGTGTACAATCAGGCTGAAAATGCATTTAAAGCCATAAAAAGTTCATTTTGGCTCTCACACCTTAACTAAATGTTGTAAACTCAAACTTTTTGCTGTCATTAGTGTATTTTAGCAAAATGAAGATGATTCAAACATTAATTTCATTGTGCTTTTATTCATTTTGAAGATTTTGACATTTTCACCTGAAGTGTACAATCAGGCTGAAAATGCATTTAAAGCCATAAAAAGTTCATTTTGGCTCTCACACCTTAACTAAATGTTGTAGAATCAAACTTTTTGCTGTCATTAGTGTATGTTAGCAAAATGAAGATGATTCAAGCATTAATTTCATTGTGCTTTTGCTCATTTTGAAGATTTTGACATTTTCACCTGAAGTGTACAATCAGGCTGAAAATGCATTTAAAGCCATAAAAAGTTCATTTTGGCTCTCACACCTTAACTAAATGTTGTAGACTCAAACTTTTTGCTGTCATTAGTGTATTTTAGCAAAATGAAGATGATTCAAGCATTAATTTCATTGTGCTTTTGCTCATTTTGAAGATTTTGACATTTTCACCTGAAATGTACAATCAGGCTGAAAATGCATTTAAAGCCATAAAAAGTTCATTTTGGCTCTCACACCTTAACTAAATGTTGTAGACTCAAACTTTTTGCTGTCATTAGTGTATGTTAGCAAAATGAAGATGATTCAAGCATTAATTTCATTGTGCTTTTGCTCATTTTGAAGATTTTGACATTTTCACCTGAAGTGTACAATCAGGCTGAAAATGCATTTAAAGCCATAAAAAGTTCATTTTGGCTCTCACACCTTAACTAAATGTTGTAGACTCAAACTTTTTGCTGTCATTAGTATATTTTAGCAAAATGAAGATGATTCAAGCATTATTTTCATTGTGCTTTTGCTCATTTTGAATAATTTGACATTTTCACCTGAAGTGTACAATTAGGCGCTGAAAACGCGTTTAAAGCAATAAAAAGTTCATTTTGGCTCTCACACCTTAACTAAATGTTGTAGACTCAAACTTTTTGCTGTCATTAGTATATTTTAGCAAAATGAAGATGATTCAAGCATTAATTTCATTGTGCTTTTGCTCATTTTGAAGATTTTGACATTTTCACCTGAAGTGTACAATCAGGCTGAAAATGCATTTAAAGCCATAAAAAGTTCATTTTGGCTCTCACACCTTAACTAAATGTTGTAGACTCAAACTTTTTGCTGTCATTAGTGTATTTTAGCAAAATGAAGATGATTCAAGCATTAATTTCATTGTGCTTTTGCTCATTTTGAAGATTTTGACATTTTCACCTGAAGTGTACAATCAGGCTGAAAATGCATTTAAAGCCATAAAAAGTTCATTTTGGCTCTCACACCTTAACTAAATGTTGTAGAATCAAACTTTTTGCTGTCATTAGTGTATTTTAGCAAAATGAAGATGATTCAAGCATTAATTTCATTGTGCTTTTGCTCATTTTGAAGATTTTGACATTTTCACCTGAAGTGTACAATTAGGGGCTGAAAACGCGTTTAAAGCAATAAAAAGTTCATTTTGGCTCTCACACTTTAACTAAATGTTGTAGACTCAAACTTTTTGCTGTCATTAGTATATTTTAGCAAAATGAAGATGATTCAAGCATTAATTTTATTGTGCTTTTGCTCATTTTGAAGATTTTGACATTTTCTCCTGAAGTGTACAATCGGGCTGAAAATGCATTTAAAGCCATAAAAAGTTCATTTTGGCTCTCACACCTTAACTAAATGTTGTAGACTCAAACTTTTTGCTGTCATTAGTGTATTTTAGCAAAATGAAGATGATTCAAGCATTAATTTCATTGTGCTTTTGCTCATTTTGAAGATTTTGACATTTTCACCTGAAGTGTACAATCAGGCTGAAAATGCATTTAAAGCCATAAAAAGTTCATTTTTGCTCTCACACCTTAACTAAATGTTGTAGAATCAAACTTTTTGCTGTCATTAGTGTATGTTAGCAAAATGAAGATGATTCAAGCATTAATTTCATTGTGCTTTTGCTCATTTTGAAGATTTTGACATTTTCACCTGAAGTGTACAATTAGGGGCTGAAAACGCGTTTAAAGCAATAAAAAGTTCATTTTGGCTCTCACACCTTAACTAAATGTTGTAGACTCAAACTTTTTGCTGTCATTAGTGTATGTTAGCAAAATGAAGATGATTCAAGCATTAATTTCATTGTGCTTTTGCTCATTTTGAAGATTTTGACATTTTCACCTGAAGTGTACAATCAGGCTGAAAATGCATTTAAAGCCATAAAAAGTTAATTTTGGCTCTCACACCTTAACTAAATGTTGTAGACTCAAACTTTTTGCTGTCATTAGTGTATGTTAGCAAAATGAAGATGATTCAAGCATTATTTTCATTGTGCTTTTGCTCATTTTGAAGATTTTGACATTTTCACCTGAAGTGTACAATCAGGCTGAAAATGCATTTAAAGCCATAAAAAGTTCATTTTGGCTCTCACACCTTAACTAAATGTGGTACACTCAAACTTTTTGCTGTCATTAGTGTAATTTAGCAAAATGAAGATGATTCAAGCATTAATTTCATTGTGCTTTTGCTCATTTTGAAGATTTTGACATTTTCACCTGAAGTGTACAATTAGGGGCTGAAAACGCGTTTAAAGCAATAAAAAGTTCATTTTGGACCTCACACCTTAACTAAATGTTGTAGACTCAAACTTTTTGCTGTCAATAGTATATTTTAGCAAAATGAAGATGATTCAAGCATTAATTTTATTGTGCTTTTGCTCATTTTGAAGATTTTGACATTTTCACCTGAAGTGTACAATCGGGCTGAAAATGCATTTAAAGCCATAAAAAGTTCATTTTGGCTCTCACACCTTAACTAAATGTTGTAGACTCAAACTTTTTGCTGTCATTAGTGTATGTTAGCAAAATGAAGATGATTCAAGCATTAATTTCATTGTGCTTTTGCTCATTTTGAAGATTTTGACATTTTCACCTGAAGTGTACAATTAGGGGCTGAAAACGCGTTTAAAGCAATAAAAAGTTCATTTTGGCTCTCACACCTTAACTAAATGTTGTAGACTCAAACTTTTTGCTGTCATTAGTATATTTTAGCAAAATGAAGATGATTCAAGCATTCATTTTATTGTGCTTTTGCTCATTTTGAAGATTTTGACATTTTCACCTGAAGTGTACAATCGGGCTGAAAATGCATTTAAAGCCATAAAAAGTTCATTTTGGCTCTCACACCTTAACTAAATGTTGTAGACTCAAACTTTTTGCTGTCATTAGTGTATTTTAGCAAAATGAAGATGATTCAAGCATTAATTTCATTGTGCTTTTGCTCATTTTGAAGATTTTGACATTTTCACCTGAAGTGTACAATCGGGCTGAAAATGCATTTAAAGCCATAAAAAGTTCATTTTGGCTCTCACACCTTAACTAAATGTTGTAGACTCAAACTTTTTGCTGTCATTAGTGTATGTTAGCAAAATGAAGATGATTCAAGCATTAATTTCATTGTGCTTTTGCTCATTTTGAAGATTTTGACATTTTCACCTGAAGTGTACAATCGGGCTGAAAATGCATTTAAAGCCATAAAAAGTTCATTTTGGCTCTCACACCTTAACTAAATGTTGTAGACTCAAACTTTTTGCTGTCATTAGTGTATTTTAGCAAAATGAAGATGATTCAAGCATTAATTTCATTGTGCTTTTGCTCATTTTGAAGATTTTGACATTTTCACCTGAAGTGTACAATCAGGCTGAAAATGCATTTAAAGCCATAAAAAGTTCATTTTGGCTCTCACACCTTAACTAAATGTTGTAGACTCAAACTTTTTGCTGTCATTAGTGTATGTTAGCAAAATGAAGATGATTCAAGCATTATTTTCATTGTGCTTTTGCTCATTTTGAATAATTTGACATTTTCACCTGAAGTGTACAATTAGGCGCTGAAAACGCGTTTAAAGCAATAAAAAGTTCATTTTGGCTCTCACACCTTAACTAAATGTTGTAGACTCAAACTTTTTGCTGTCATTAGTATATTTTAGCAAAATGAAGATGAGTCAAGCATTAATTTTATTGTGCTTTTGCTCATTTTGAAGATTTTGACATTTTCACCTGAAGTGTACAATCGGGCTGAAAATGCATTTAAAGCCATAAAAAGTTCATTTTGGCTCTCACACCTTAACTAAATGTTGTAGACTCAAACTTTTTGCTGTCATTAGTGTATGTTAGCAAAATGAAGATGATTCAAGCATTAATTTCATTGTGCTTTTGCTCATTTTGAAGATTTTGACATTTTCACCTGAAGTGTACAATCAGGCTGAAAATGCATTTAAAGCCATAAAAAGTTCATTTTGGCTCTCACACCTTAACTAAATGTTGTAGACTCAAACTTTTTGCTGTCATTAGTGTATTTTAGCAAAATGAAGATGATTCAAGCATTAATTTCATTGTGCTTTTGCTCATTTTGAAGATTTTGACATTTTCACCTGAAGTGTACAATCAGGCTGAAAATGCATTTAAAGCCATAAAAAGTTCATTTTGGCTCTCACACCTTAACTAAATGTTGTAGACTCAAACTTTTTGCTGTCATTAGTGTATTTTAGCAAAATGAAGATGATTCAAGCATTAATTTCATTGTGCTTTTGCTCATTTTGAAGATTTTGACATTTTCACCTGAAGTGTACAATTAGGGGCTGAAAACGCGTTTAAAGCAATAAAAAGTTCATTTTGGCTCTCACACTTTAACTAAATGTTGTAGACTCAAACTTTTTGCTGTCATTAGTATATTTTAGCAAAATGAAGATGATTCAAGCATTAATTTTATTGTGCTTTTGCTCATTTTGAAGATTTTGACATTTTCTCCTGAAGTGTACAATCGGGCTGAAAATGCATTTAAAGCCATAAAAAGTTCATTTTGGCTCTCACACCTTAACTAAATGTTGTAGACTCAAACTTTTTGCTGTCATTAGTGTATGTTAGCAAAATGAAGATGATTCAAGCATTTATTTCATTGTGCTTTTGCTCATTTTGAAGATTTTGACATTTTCACCTGAAGTGTACAATCAGGCTGAAAATGCATTTAAAGCCATAAAAAGTTCATTTTGGCTCTCACACCTTAACTAAATGTTGTAAACTCAAACTTTTTGCTGTCATTAGTGTATTTTAGCAAAATGAAGATGATTCAAACATTAATTTCATTGTGCTTTTATTCATTTTGAAGATTTTGACATTTTCACCTGAAGTGTACAATCAGGCTGAAAATGCATTTAAAGCCATAAAAAGTTCATTTTGGCTCTCACACCTTAACTAAATGTTGTAGAATCAAACTTTTTGCTGTCATTAGTGTATGTTAGCAAAATGAAGATGATTCAAGCATTAATTTCATTGTGCTTTTGCTCATTTTGAAGATTTTGACATTTTCACCTGAAGTGTACAATCAGGCTGAAAATGCATTTAAAGCCATAAAAAGTTCATTTTGGCTCTCACACCTTAACTAAATGTTGTAGACTCAAACTTTTTGCTGTCATTAGTGTATTTTAGCAAAATGAAGATGATTCAAGCATTAATTTCATTGTGCTTTTGCTCATTTTGAAGATTTTGACATTTTCACCTGAAATGTACAATCAGGCTGAAAATGCATTTAAAGCCATAAAAAGTTCATTTTGGCTCTCACACCTTAACTAAATGTTGTAGACTCAAACTTTTTGCTGTCATTAGTGTATGTTAGCAAAATGAAGATGATTCAAGCATTAATTTCATTGTGCTTTTGCTCATTTTGAAGATTTTGACATTTTCACCTGAAGTGTACAATCAGGCTGAAAATGCATTTAAAGCCATAAAAAGTTCATTTTGGCTCTCACACCTTAACTAAATGTTGTAGACTCAAACTTTTTGCTGTCATTAGTATATTTTAGCAAAATGAAGATGATTCAAGCATTATTTTCATTGTGCTTTTGCTCATTTTGAATAATTTGACATTTTCACCTGAAGTGTACAATTAGGCGCTGAAAACGCGTTTAAAGCAATAAAAAGTTCATTTTGGCTCTCACACCTTAACTAAATGTTGTAGACTCAAACTTTTTGCTGTCATTAGTATATTTTAGCAAAATGAAGATGATTCAAGCATTAATTTCATTGTGCTTTTGCTCATTTTGAAGATTTTGACATTTTCACCTGAAGTGTACAATCAGGCTGAAAATGCATTTAAAGCCATAAAAAGTTCATTTTGGCTCTCACACCTTAACTAAATGTTGTAGACTCAAACTTTTTGCTGTCATTAGTGTATTTTAGCAAAATGAAGATGATTCAAGCATTAATTTCATTGTGCTTTTGCTCATTTTGAAGATTTTGACATTTTCACCTGAAGTGTACAATCAGGCTGAAAATGCATTTAAAGCCATAAAAAGTTCATTTTGGCTCTCACACCTTAACTAAATGTTGTAGAATCAAACTTTTTGCTGTCATTAGTGTATTTTAGCAAAATGAAGATGATTCAAGCATTAATTTCATTGTGCTTTTGCTCATTTTGAAGATTTTGACATTTTCACCTGAAGTGTACAATTAGGGGCTGAAAACGCGTTTAAAGCAATAAAAAGTTCATTTTGGCTCTCACACTTTAACTAAATGTTGTAGACTCAAACTTTTTGCTGTCATTAGTATATTTTAGCAAAATGAAGATGATTCAAGCATTAATTTTATTGTGCTTTTGCTCATTTTGAAGATTTTGACATTTTCTCCTGAAGTGTACAATCGGGCTGAAAATGCATTTAAAGCCATAAAAAGTTCATTTTGGCTCTCACACCTTAACTAAATGTTGTAGACTCAAACTTTTTGCTGTCATTAGTGTATTTTAGCAAAATGAAGATGATTCAAGCATTAATTTCATTGTGCTTTTGCTCATTTTGAAGATTTTGACATTTTCACCTGAAGTGTACAATCAGGCTGAAAATGCATTTAAAGCCATAAAAAGTTCATTTTTGCTCTCACACCTTAACTAAATGTTGTAGAATCAAACTTTTTGCTGTCATTAGTGTATGTTAGCAAAATGAAGATGATTCAAGCATTAATTTCATTGTGCTTTTGCTCATTTTGAAGATTTTGACATTTTCACCTGAAGTGTACAATTAGGGGCTGAAAACGCGTTTAAAGCAATAAAAAGTTCATTTTGGCTCTCACACCTTAACTAAATGTTGTAGACTCAAACTTTTTGCTGTCATTAGTGTATGTTAGCAAAATGAAGATGATTCAAGCATTAATTTCATTGTGCTTTTGCTCATTTTGAAGATTTTGACATTTTCACCTGAAGTGTACAATCAGGCTGAAAATGCATTTAAAGCCATAAAAAGTTAATTTTGGCTCTCACACCTTAACTAAATGTTGTAGACTCAAACTTTTTGCTGTCATTAGTGTATGTTAGCAAAATGAAGATGATTCAAGCATTATTTTCATTGTGCTTTTGCTCATTTTGAAGATTTTGACATTTTCACCTGAAGTGTACAATCAGGCTGAAAATGCATTTAAAGCCATAAAAAGTTCATTTTGGCTCTCACACCTTAACTAAATGTGGTACACTCAAACTTTTTGCTGTCATTAGTGTAATTTAGCAAAATGAAGATGATTCAAGCATTAATTTCATTGTGCTTTTGCTCATTTTGAAGATTTTGACATTTTCACCTGAAGTGTACAATTAGGGGCTGAAAACGCGTTTAAAGCAATAAAAAGTTCATTTTGGACCTCACACCTTAACTAAATGTTGTAGACTCAAACTTTTTGCTGTCAATAGTATATTTTAGCAAAATGAAGATGATTCAAGCATTAATTTTATTGTGCTTTTGCTCATTTTGAAGATTTTGACATTTTCACCTGAAGTGTACAATCGGGCTGAAAATGCATTTAAAGCCATAAAAAGTTCATTTTGGCTCTCACACCTTAACTAAATGTTGTAGACTCAAACTTTTTGCTGTCATTAGTGTATGTTAGCAAAATGAAGATGATTCAAGCATTAATTTCATTGTGCTTTTGCTCATTTTGAAGATTTTGACATTTTCACCTGAAGTGTACAATTAGGGGCTGAAAACGCGTTTAAAGCAATAAAAAGTTCATTTTGGCTCTCACACCTTAACTAAATGTTGTAGACTCAAACTTTTTGCTGTCATTAGTATATTTTAGCAAAATGAAGATGATTCAAGCATTCATTTTATTGTGCTTTTGCTCATTTTGAAGATTTTGACATTTTCACCTGAAGTGTACAATCGGGCTGAAAATGCATTTAAAGCCATAAAAAGTTCATTTTGGCTCTCACACCTTAACTAAATGTTGTAGACTCAAACTTTTTGCTGTCATTAGTGTATTTTAGCAAAATGAAGATGATTCAAGCATTAATTTCATTGTGCTTTTGCTCATTTTGAAGATTTTGACATTTTCACCTGAAGTGTACAATCGGGCTGAAAATGCATTTAAAGCCATAAAAAGTTCATTTTGGCTCTCACACCTTAACTAAATGTTGTAGACTCAAACTTTTTGCTGTCATTAGTGTATTTTAGCAACTTGAAGATGATTCCAGCATTAATTTTATTGTGCTTTTGCTCATTTTGAAGATTTTGATAGTTTCACCTGAAGTGTACAATTAGGGGCTGAAAACGCGTTTAAAGCAATAAAAAGTTCATTTTGGCTCTCACACCTTAACTAAATGTTGTAGACTCAAACTTTTTGCTGTCAATAGTATATTTTAGCAAAATGAAGATGATTCAAGCATTAATTTCATTGTGCTTTTGCTCATTTTGAAGATTTTGACATTTTCACCTGAAGTGTACAATCGGGCTGAAAATGCATTTAAAGCCATAAAAAGTTCATTTTGGCTCTCACACCTTAACTAAATGTTGTAGACTCAAACTTTTTGCTGTCATTAGTGTATTTTAGCAAAATGAAGATGATTCAAGCATTAATTTCATTGTGCTTTTGCTCATTTTGAAGATTTTGACATTTTCACCTGAAGTGTACAATCAGGCTGAAAATGCATTTAAAGCCATAAAAAGTTCATTTTGGCTCTCACACCTTAACTAAATGTTGTAGACTCAAACTTTTTGCTGTCATTAGTGTATTTTAGCAAAATGAAGATGATTCAAGCATTAATTTCATTGTGCTTTTGCTCATTTTGAAGATTTTGACATTTTCACCTGAAGTGTACAATTAGGGGCTGAAAACGCGTTTAAAGCAATAAAAAGTTCATTTTGGCTCTCACACCTTAACTAAATGTTGTAGACTCAAACTTTTTGCTGTCATTAGTGTATGTTAGCAAAATGAAGATGATTCAAGCATTTATTTCATTGTGCTTTTGCTCATTTTGAAGATTTTGACATTTTCACCTGAAGTGTACAATCAGGCTGAAAATGCATTTAAAGCCATAAAAAGTTCATTTTGGCTCTCACACCTTAACTAAATGTTGTAGACTCAAACTTTTTGCTGTCATTAGTGTATTTTAGCAAAATGAAGATGATTCAAGCATTAATTTCATTGTGCTTTTGCTCATTTTGAAGATTTTGACATTTTCACCTGAAGTGTACAATCAGGCTGAAAATGCATTTAAAGCCATAAAAAGTTCATTTTGGCTCTCACACCTTAACTAAATGTTGTAGACTCAAACTTTTTGCTGTCATTAGTGTATTTTAGCAAAATGAAGATGATTCAAGCATTAATTTCATTGTGCTTTTGCTCATTTTGAAGATTTTGACATTTTCACCTGAAGTGTACAATTAGGGGCTGAAAACGCGTTTAAAGCAATAAAAAGTTCATTTTGGCTCTCACACCTTAACTAAATGTTGTAGACTCAAACTTTTTGCTGTCATTAGTGTATGTTAGCAAAATGAAGATGATTCAAGCATTAATTTCATTGTGCTTTTGCTCATTTTGAAGATTTTGACATTTTCACCTGAAGTGTACAATCAGGCTGAAAATGCATTTAAAGCCATAAAAAGTTCATTTTGGCTCTCACACCTTAACTAAATGTTGTAGACTCAAACTTTTTGCTGTCATTAGTGTATTTTAGCAAAATGAAGATGATTCAAGCATTAATTTCATTGTGCTTTTGCTCATTTTGAAGATTTTGACATTTTCACCTGAAGTGTACAATCAGGCTGAAAATGCATTTAAAGCCATAAAAAGTTCATTTTGGCTCTCACACCTTAACTAAATGTTGTAGAATCAAACTTTTTGCTGTCATTAGTGTATGTTAGCAAAATGAAGATGATTCAAGCATTAATTTCATTGTGCTTTTGCTCATTTTGAAGATTTTGACATTTTCACCTGAAGTGTACAATTAGGGGCTGAAAACGCGTTTAAAGCAATAAAAAGTTCATTTTGGCTCTCACACCTTAACTAAATGTTGTAGACTCAAACTTTTTGCTGTCATTAGTGTATGTTAGCAAAATGAAGATGATTCAAGCATTAATTTCATTGTGCTTTTGCTCATTTTGAAGATTTTGACATTTTCACCTGAAGTGTACAATTAGGGGCTGAAAACGCGTTTAAAGCAATAAAAAGTTCATTTTGGCTCTCACACCTTAACTAAATGTTGTAGACTCAAACTTTTTGCTGTCAATAGTATATTTTAGCAAAATGAAGATGATTCAAGCATTAATTTTATTGTGCTTTTGCTCATTTTGAAGATTTTGACATTTTCACCTGAAGTGTACAATCGGGCTGAAAACGCGTTTAAAGCAATAAAAAGTTCATTTTGGCTCTCACACCTTAACTAAATGTTGTAGACTCAAACTTTTTGCTGTCAATAGTATATTTTAGCAAAATGAAGATGATTCAAGCATTAATTTTATTGTGCTTTTGCTCATTTTGAAGATTTTGACATTTTCACCTGAAGTGTACAATCGGGCTGAAAATGCATTTAAAGCCATAAAAAGTTCATTTTGGCTCTCACACCTTAACTAAATGTTGTAGACTCAAACTTTTTGCTGTCATTAGTGTATGTTAGCAAAATGAAGATGATTCAAGCATTAATTTCATTGTGCTTTTGCTCATTTTGAAGATTTTGACATTTTCACCTGAAGTGTACAATCAGGCTGAAAATGCATTTAAAGCCATAAAAAGTTCATTTTGGCTCTCACACCTTAACTAAATGTTGTAGACTCAAACTTTTTGCTGTCATTAGTGTATTTTAGCAAAATGAAGATGATTCAAGCATTAATTTCATTGTGCTTTTGCTCATTTTGAAGATTTTGACATTTTCACCTGAAGTGTACAATCAGGCTGAAAATGCATTTAAAGCCATAAAAAGTTCATTTTGGCTCTCACACCTTAACTAAATGTTGTAGACTCAAACTTTTTGCTGTCATTAGTGTATTTTAGCAAAATGAAGATGATTCAAGCATTAATTTCATTGTGCTTTTGCTCATTTTGAAGATTTTGACATTTTCACCTGAAGTGTACAATCAGGCTGAAAATGCATTTAAAGCCATAAAAAGTTCATTTTGGCTCTCACACCTTAACTAAATGTTGTAGAATCAAACTTTTTGCTGTCATTAGTGTATGTTAGCAAAATGAAGATGATTCAAGCATTAATTTCATTGTGCTTTTGCTCATTTTGAAGATTTTGACATTTTCACCTGAAGTGTACAATTAGGGGCTGAAAACGCGTTTAAAGCAATAAAAAGTTCATTTTGGCTCTCACACCTTAACTAAATGTTGTAGACTCAAACTTTTTGCTGTCATTAGTGTATGTTAGCAAAATGAAGATGATTCAAGCATTTATTTCATTGTGCTTTTGCTCATTTTGAAGATTTTGACATTTTCACCTGAAGTGTACAATCAGGCTGAAAATGCATTTAAAGCCATAAAAAGTTCATTTTGGCTCTCACACCTTAACTAAATGTTGTAGACTCAAACTTTTTGCTGTCATTAGTGTATTTTAGCAAAATGAAGATGATTCAAGCATTAATTTCATTGTGCTTTTGCTCATTTTGAAGATTTTGACATTTTCACCTGAAGTGTACAATCAGGCTGAAAATGCATTTAAAGCCATAAAAAGTTCATTTTGGCTCTCACACCTTAACTAAATGTTGTAGAATCAAACTTTTTGCTGTCATTAGTGTATGTTAGCAAAATGAAGATGATTCAAGCATTAATTTCATTGTGCTTTTGCTCATTTTGAAGATTTTGACATTTTCACCTGAAGTGTACAATCAGGCTGAAAATGCATTTAAAGCCATAAAAAGTTCATTTTGGCTCTCACACCTTAACTAAATGTTGTAGACTCAAACTTTTTGCTGTCATTAGTGTATTTTAGCAAAATGAAGATGATTCAAGCATTAATTTCATTGTGCTTTTGCTCATTTTGAAGATTTTGACATTTTCACCTGAAGTGTACAATTAGGGGCTGAAAACGCGTTTAAAGCAATAAAAAGTTCATTTTGGCTCTCACACCTTAACTAAATGTTGTAGACTCAAACTTTTTGCTGTCATTAGTGTATGTTAGCAAAATGAAGATGATTCAAGCATTAATTTCATTGTGCTTTTGCTCATTTTGAAGATTTTGACATTTTCACCTGAAGTGTACAATCAGGCTGAAAATGCATTTAAAGCCATAAAAAGTTCATTTTGGCTCTCACACCTTAACTAAATGTTGTAGACTCAAACTTTTTGCTGTCATTAGTGTATGTTAGCAAAATGAAGATGATTCAAGCATTATTTTCATTGTGCTTTTGCTCATTTTGAAGATTTTGACATTTTCACCTGAAGTGTACAATCAGGCTGAAAATGCATTTAAAGCCATAAAAAGTTCATTTTGGCTCTCACACCTTAACTAAATGTGGTAGACTCAAACTTTTTGCTGTCATTAGTGTAATTTAGCAAAATGAAGATGATTCAAGCATTAATTTCATTGTGCTTTTGCTCATTTTGAAGATTTTGACATTTTCACCGGAAGTGTACAATTAGGGGCTGAAAACGCGTTTAAAGCAATAAAAAGTTCATTTTGGCTCTCACACCTTAACTAAATGTTGTAGACTCAAACTTTTTGCTGTCAATAGTATATTTTAGCAAAATGAAGATGAGTCAAGCATTAATTTTATTGTGCTTTTGCTCATTTTGAAGATTTTGACATTTTCACCTGAAGTGTACAATCGGGCTGAAAATGCATTTAAAGCCATAAAAAGTTCATTTTGGCTCTCTCACACCTTAACTAAATGTTGTAGACTCAAACTTTTTGCTGTCATTAGTGTATGTTAGCAAAATGAAGATGATTCAAGCATTAATTTCATTGTGCTTTTGCTCATTTTGAAGATTTTGACATTTTCACCTGAAGTGTACAATCAGGCTGAAAATGCATTTAAAGCCATAAAAAGTTCATTTTGGCTCTCACACCTTAACTAAATGTTGTAGACTCAAACTTTTTGCTGTCATTAGTGTATTTTAGCAAAATGAAGATGATTCAAGCATTAATTTCATTGTGCTTTTGCTCATTTTGAAGATTTTGACATTTTCACCTGAAGTGTACAATCAGGCTGAAAATGCATTTAAAGCCATAAAAAGTTCATTTTGGCTCTCACACCTTAACTAAATGTTGTAGACTCAAACTTTTTGCTGTCATTAGTGTATTTTAGCAAAATGAAGATGATTCAAGCATTAATTTCATTGTGCTTTTGCTCATTTTGAAGATTTTGACATTTTCACCTGAAGTGTACAATTAGGGGCTGAAAACGCGTTTAAAGCAATAAAAAGTTCATTTTGGCTCTCACACTTTAACTAAATGTTGTAGACTCAAACTTTTTGCTGTCATTAGTATATTTTAGCAAAATGAAGATGATTCAAGCATTAATTTTATTGTGCTTTTGCTCATTTTGAAGATTTTGACATTTTCTCCTGAAGTGTACAATCGGGCTGAAAATGCATTTAAAGCCATAAAAAGTTCATTTTGGCTCTCACACCTTAACTAAATGTTGTAGACTCAAACTTTTTGCTGTCATTAGTGTATGTTAGCAAAATGAAGATGATTCAAGCATTTATTTCATTGTGCTTTTGCTCATTTTGAAGATTTTGACATTTTCACCTGAAGTGTACAATCAGGCTGAAAATGCATTTAAAGCCATAAAAAGTTCATTTTGGCTCTCACACCTTAACTAAATGTTGTAAACTCAAACTTTTTGCTGTCATTAGTGTATTTTAGCAAAATGAAGATGATTCAAACATTAATTTCATTGTGCTTTTATTCATTTTGAAGATTTTGACATTTTCACCTGAAGTGTACAATCAGGCTGAAAATGCATTTAAAGCCATAAAAAGTTCATTTTGGCTCTCACACCTTAACTAAATGTTGTAGAATCAAACTTTTTGCTGTCATTAGTGTATGTTAGCAAAATGAAGATGATTCAAGCATTAATTTCATTGTGCTTTTGCTCATTTTGAAGATTTTGACATTTTCACCTGAAGTGTACAATCAGGCTGAAAATGCATTTAAAGCCATAAAAAGTTCATTTTGGCTCTCACACCTTAACTAAATGTTGTAGACTCAAACTTTTTGCTGTCATTAGTGTATTTTAGCAAAATGAAGATGATTCAAGCATTAATTTCATTGTGCTTTTGCTCATTTTGAAGATTTTGACATTTTCACCTGAAATGTACAATCAGGCTGAAAATGCATTTAAAGCCATAAAAAGTTCATTTTGGCTCTCACACCTTAACTAAATGTTGTAGACTCAAACTTTTTGCTGTCATTAGTGTATGTTAGCAAAATGAAGATGATTCAAGCATTAATTTCATTGTGCTTTTGCTCATTTTGAAGATTTTGACATTTTCACCTGAAGTGTACAATCAGGCTGAAAATGCATTTAAAGCCATAAAAAGTTCATTTTGGCTCTCACACCTTAACTAAATGTTGTAGACTCAAACTTTTTGCTGTCATTAGTATATTTTAGCAAAATGAAGATGATTCAAGCATTATTTTCATTGTGCTTTTGCTCATTTTGAATAATTTGACATTTTCACCTGAAGTGTACAATTAGGCGCTGAAAACGCGTTTAAAGCAATAAAAAGTTCATTTTGGCTCTCACACCTTAACTAAATGTTGTAGACTCAAACTTTTTGCTGTCATTAGTATATTTTAGCAAAATGAAGATGATTCAAGCATTAATTTCATTGTGCTTTTGCTCATTTTGAAGATTTTGACATTTTCACCTGAAGTGTACAATCAGGCTGAAAATGCATTTAAAGCCATAAAAAGTTCATTTTGGCTCTCACACCTTAACTAAATGTTGTAGACTCAAACTTTTTGCTGTCATTAGTGTATTTTAGCAAAATGAAGATGATTCAAGCATTAATTTCATTGTGCTTTTGCTCATTTTGAAGATTTTGACATTTTCACCTGAAGTGTACAATCAGGCTGAAAATGCATTTAAAGCCATAAAAAGTTCATTTTGGCTCTCACACCTTAACTAAATGTTGTAGACTCAAACTTTTTGCTGTCATTAGTGTATTTTAGCAAAATGAAGATGATTCAAGCATTAATTTCATTGTGCTTTTGCTCATTTTGAAGATTTTGACATTTTCACCTGAAGTGTACAATTAGGGGCTGAAAACGCGTTTAAAGCAATA
Source organism: Leptonotus elevatus (assembly GCF_054856555.1). Taxonomy (NCBI): domain Eukaryota; kingdom Metazoa; phylum Chordata; class Actinopteri; order Syngnathiformes; family Syngnathidae; genus Leptonotus; species Leptonotus elevatus. The sequence goes on along the minus strand of NW_028233513.1, from coordinate 67,119 downwards.
AAAAGTTCATTTTGGCTCTCACACTTTAACTAAATGTTGTAGACTCAAACTTTTTGCTGTCATTAGTATATTTTAGCAAAATGAAGATGATTCAAGCATTAATTTTATTGTGCTTTTGCTCATTTTGAAGATTTTGACATTTTCTCCTGAAGTGTACAATCGGGCTGAAAATGCATTTAAAGCCATAAAAAGTTCATTTTGGCTCTCACACCTTAACTAAATGTTGTAGACTCAAACTTTTTGCTGTCATTAGTGTATTTTAGCAAAATGAAGATGATTCAAGCATTAATTTCATTGTGCTTTTGCTCATTTTGAAGATTTTGACATTTTCACCTGAAGTGTACAATCAGGCTGAAAATGCATTTAAAGCCATAAAAAGTTCATTTTTGCTCTCACACCTTAACTAAATGTTGTAGAATCAAACTTTTTGCTGTCATTAGTGTATGTTAGCAAAATGAAGATGATTCAAGCATTAATTTCATTGTGCTTTTGCTCATTTTGAAGATTTTGACATTTTCACCTGAAGTGTACAATTAGGGGCTGAAAACGCGTTTAAAGCAATAAAAAGTTCATTTTGGCTCTCACACCTTAACTAAATGTTGTAGACTCAAACTTTTTGCTGTCATTAGTGTATGTTAGCAAAATGAAGATGATTCAAGCATTAATTTCATTGTGCTTTTGCTCATTTTGAAGATTTTGACATTTTCACCTGAAGTGTACAATCAGGCTGAAAATGCATTTAAAGCCATAAAAAGTTAATTTTGGCTCTCACACCTTAACTAAATGTTGTAGACTCAAACTTTTTGCTGTCATTAGTGTATGTTAGCAAAATGAAGATGATTCAAGCATTATTTTCATTGTGCTTTTGCTCATTTTGAAGATTTTGACATTTTCACCTGAAGTGTACAATCAGGCTGAAAATGCATTTAAAGCCATAAAAAGTTCATTTTGGCTCTCACACCTTAACTAAATGTGGTACACTCAAACTTTTTGCTGTCATTAGTGTAATTTAGCAAAATGAAGATGATTCAAGCATTAATTTCATTGTGCTTTTGCTCATTTTGAAGATTTTGACATTTTCACCTGAAGTGTACAATTAGGGGCTGAAAACGCGTTTAAAGCAATAAAAAGTTCATTTTGGACCTCACACCTTAACTAAATGTTGTAGACTCAAACTTTTTGCTGTCAATAGTATATTTTAGCAAAATGAAGATGATTCAAGCATTAATTTTATTGTGCTTTTGCTCATTTTGAAGATTTTGACATTTTCACCTGAAGTGTACAATCGGGCTGAAAATGCATTTAAAGCCATAAAAAGTTCATTTTGGCTCTCACACCTTAACTAAATGTTGTAGACTCAAACTTTTTGCTGTCATTAGTGTATGTTAGCAAAATGAAGATGATTCAAGCATTAATTTCATTGTGCTTTTGCTCATTTTGAAGATTTTGACATTTTCACCTGAAGTGTACAATTAGGGGCTGAAAACGCGTTTAAAGCAATAAAAAGTTCATTTTGGCTCTCACACCTTAACTAAATGTTGTAGACTCAAACTTTTTGCTGTCATTAGTATATTTTAGCAAAATGAAGATGATTCAAGCATTCATTTTATTGTGCTTTTGCTCATTTTGAAGATTTTGACATTTTCACCTGAAGTGTACAATCGGGCTGAAAATGCATTTAAAGCCATAAAAAGTTCATTTTGGCTCTCACACCTTAACTAAATGTTGTAGACTCAAACTTTTTGCTGTCATTAGTGTATTTTAGCAAAATGAAGATGATTCAAGCATTAATTTCATTGTGCTTTTGCTCATTTTGAAGATTTTGACATTTTCACCTGAAGTGTACAATCGGGCTGAAAATGCATTTAAAGCCATAAAAAGTTCATTTTGGCTCTCACACCTTAACTAAATGTTGTAGACTCAAACTTTTTGCTGTCATTAGTGTATTTTAGCAACTTGAAGATGATTCCAGCATTAATTTTATTGTGCTTTTGCTCATTTTGAAGATTTTGATAGTTTCACCTGAAGTGTACAATTAGGGGCTGAAAACGCGTTTAAAGCAATAAAAAGTTCATTTTGGCTCTCACACCTTAACTAAATGTTGTAGACTCAAACTTTTTGCTGTCAATAGTATATTTTAGCAAAATGAAGATGATTCAAGCATTAATTTCATTGTGCTTTTGCTCATTTTGAAGATTTTGACATTTTCACCTGAAGTGTACAATCGGGCTGAAAATGCATTTAAAGCCATAAAAAGTTCATTTTGGCTCTCACACCTTAACTAAATGTTGTAGACTCAAACTTTTTGCTGTCATTAGTGTATTTTAGCAAAATGAAGATGATTCAAGCATTAATTTCATTGTGCTTTTGCTCATTTTGAAGATTTTGACATTTTCACCTGAAGTGTACAATCAGGCTGAAAATGCATTTAAAGCCATAAAAAGTTCATTTTGGCTCTCACACCTTAACTAAATGTTGTAGACTCAAACTTTTTGCTGTCATTAGTGTATTTTAGCAAAATGAAGATGATTCAAGCATTAATTTCATTGTGCTTTTGCTCATTTTGAAGATTTTGACATTTTCACCTGAAGTGTACAATTAGGGGCTGAAAACGCGTTTAAAGCAATAAAAAGTTCATTTTGGCTCTCACACCTTAACTAAATGTTGTAGACTCAAACTTTTTGCTGTCATTAGTGTATGTTAGCAAAATGAAGATGATTCAAGCATTTATTTCATTGTGCTTTTGCTCATTTTGAAGATTTTGACATTTTCACCTGAAGTGTACAATCAGGCTGAAAATGCATTTAAAGCCATAAAAAGTTCATTTTGGCTCTCACACCTTAACTAAATGTTGTAGACTCAAACTTTTTGCTGTCATTAGTGTATTTTAGCAAAATGAAGATGATTCAAGCATTAATTTCATTGTGCTTTTGCTCATTTTGAAGATTTTGACATTTTCACCTGAAGTGTACAATCAGGCTGAAAATGCATTTAAAGCCATAAAAAGTTCATTTTGGCTCTCACACCTTAACTAAATGTTGTAGACTCAAACTTTTTGCTGTCATTAGTGTATTTTAGCAAAATGAAGATGATTCAAGCATTAATTTCATTGTGCTTTTGCTCATTTTGAAGATTTTGACATTTTCACCTGAAGTGTACAATTAGGGGCTGAAAACGCGTTTAAAGCAATAAAAAGTTCATTTTGGCTCTCACACCTTAACTAAATGTTGTAGACTCAAACTTTTTGCTGTCATTAGTGTATGTTAGCAAAATGAAGATGATTCAAGCATTAATTTCATTGTGCTTTTGCTCATTTTGAAGATTTTGACATTTTCACCTGAAGTGTACAATCAGGCTGAAAATGCATTTAAAGCCATAAAAAGTTCATTTTGGCTCTCACACCTTAACTAAATGTTGTAGACTCAAACTTTTTGCTGTCATTAGTGTATTTTAGCAAAATGAAGATGATTCAAGCATTAATTTCATTGTGCTTTTGCTCATTTTGAAGATTTTGACATTTTCACCTGAAGTGTACAATCAGGCTGAAAATGCATTTAAAGCCATAAAAAGTTCATTTTGGCTCTCACACCTTAACTAAATGTTGTAGAATCAAACTTTTTGCTGTCATTAGTGTATGTTAGCAAAATGAAGATGATTCAAGCATTAATTTCATTGTGCTTTTGCTCATTTTGAAGATTTTGACATTTTCACCTGAAGTGTACAATTAGGGGCTGAAAACGCGTTTAAAGCAATAAAAAGTTCATTTTGGCTCTCACACCTTAACTAAATGTTGTAGACTCAAACTTTTTGCTGTCATTAGTGTATGTTAGCAAAATGAAGATGATTCAAGCATTAATTTCATTGTGCTTTTGCTCATTTTGAAGATTTTGACATTTTCACCTGAAGTGTACAATTAGGGGCTGAAAACGCGTTTAAAGCAATAAAAAGTTCATTTTGGCTCTCACACCTTAACTAAATGTTGTAGACTCAAACTTTTTGCTGTCAATAGTATATTTTAGCAAAATGAAGATGATTCAAGCATTAATTTTATTGTGCTTTTGCTCATTTTGAAGATTTTGACATTTTCACCTGAAGTGTACAATCGGGCTGAAAACGCGTTTAAAGCAATAAAAAGTTCATTTTGGCTCTCACACCTTAACTAAATGTTGTAGACTCAAACTTTTTGCTGTCAATAGTATATTTTAGCAAAATGAAGATGATTCAAGCATTAATTTTATTGTGCTTTTGCTCATTTTGAAGATTTTGACATTTTCACCTGAAGTGTACAATCGGGCTGAAAATGCATTTAAAGCCATAAAAAGTTCATTTTGGCTCTCACACCTTAACTAAATGTTGTAGACTCAAACTTTTTGCTGTCATTAGTGTATGTTAGCAAAATGAAGATGATTCAAGCATTAATTTCATTGTGCTTTTGCTCATTTTGAAGATTTTGACATTTTCACCTGAAGTGTACAATCAGGCTGAAAATGCATTTAAAGCCATAAAAAGTTCATTTTGGCTCTCACACCTTAACTAAATGTTGTAGACTCAAACTTTTTGCTGTCATTAGTGTATTTTAGCAAAATGAAGATGATTCAAGCATTAATTTCATTGTGCTTTTGCTCATTTTGAAGATTTTGACATTTTCACCTGAAGTGTACAATCAGGCTGAAAATGCATTTAAAGCCATAAAAAGTTCATTTTGGCTCTCACACCTTAACTAAATGTTGTAGACTCAAACTTTTTGCTGTCATTAGTGTATTTTAGCAAAATGAAGATGATTCAAGCATTAATTTCATTGTGCTTTTGCTCATTTTGAAGATTTTGACATTTTCACCTGAAGTGTACAATCAGGCTGAAAATGCATTTAAAGCCATAAAAAGTTCATTTTGGCTCTCACACCTTAACTAAATGTTGTAGAATCAAACTTTTTGCTGTCATTAGTGTATGTTAGCAAAATGAAGATGATTCAAGCATTAATTTCATTGTGCTTTTGCTCATTTTGAAGATTTTGACATTTTCACCTGAAGTGTACAATTAGGGGCTGAAAACGCGTTTAAAGCAATAAAAAGTTCATTTTGGCTCTCACACCTTAACTAAATGTTGTAGACTCAAACTTTTTGCTGTCATTAGTGTATGTTAGCAAAATGAAGATGATTCAAGCATTTATTTCATTGTGCTTTTGCTCATTTTGAAGATTTTGACATTTTCACCTGAAGTGTACAATCAGGCTGAAAATGCATTTAAAGCCATAAAAAGTTCATTTTGGCTCTCACACCTTAACTAAATGTTGTAGACTCAAACTTTTTGCTGTCATTAGTGTATTTTAGCAAAATGAAGATGATTCAAGCATTAATTTCATTGTGCTTTTGCTCATTTTGAAGATTTTGACATTTTCACCTGAAGTGTACAATCAGGCTGAAAATGCATTTAAAGCCATAAAAAGTTCATTTTGGCTCTCACACCTTAACTAAATGTTGTAGAATCAAACTTTTTGCTGTCATTAGTGTATGTTAGCAAAATGAAGATGATTCAAGCATTAATTTCATTGTGCTTTTGCTCATTTTGAAGATTTTGACATTTTCACCTGAAGTGTACAATCAGGCTGAAAATGCATTTAAAGCCATAAAAAGTTCATTTTGGCTCTCACACCTTAACTAAATGTTGTAGACTCAAACTTTTTGCTGTCATTAGTGTATTTTAGCAAAATGAAGATGATTCAAGCATTAATTTCATTGTGCTTTTGCTCATTTTGAAGATTTTGACATTTTCACCTGAAGTGTACAATTAGGGGCTGAAAACGCGTTTAAAGCAATAAAAAGTTCATTTTGGCTCTCACACCTTAACTAAATGTTGTAGACTCAAACTTTTTGCTGTCATTAGTGTATGTTAGCAAAATGAAGATGATTCAAGCATTAATTTCATTGTGCTTTTGCTCATTTTGAAGATTTTGACATTTTCACCTGAAGTGTACAATCAGGCTGAAAATGCATTTAAAGCCATAAAAAGTTCATTTTGGCTCTCACACCTTAACTAAATGTTGTAGACTCAAACTTTTTGCTGTCATTAGTGTATGTTAGCAAAATGAAGATGATTCAAGCATTATTTTCATTGTGCTTTTGCTCATTTTGAAGATTTTGACATTTTCACCTGAAGTGTACAATCAGGCTGAAAATGCATTTAAAGCCATAAAAAGTTCATTTTGGCTCTCACACCTTAACTAAATGTGGTAGACTCAAACTTTTTGCTGTCATTAGTGTAATTTAGCAAAATGAAGATGATTCAAGCATTAATTTCATTGTGCTTTTGCTCATTTTGAAGATTTTGACATTTTCACCTGAAGTGTACAATCGGGCTGAAAACGCGTTTTAAGCAATAAAAAGTTCATTTTGGCTCTCACACCTTAACTAAATGTTGTAGACTCAAACTTTTTGCTGTCAATAGTATATTTTAGCAAAATGAAGATGATTCAAGCATTAATTTTATTGTGCTTTTGCTCATTTTGAAGATTTTGACATTTTCACCTGAAGTGTACAATCGGGCTGAAAATGCATTTAAAGCCATAAAAAGTTCATTTTGGCTCTCACACCTTAACTAAATGTTGTAGACTCAAACTTTTTGCTGTCATTAGTGTATGTTAGCAAAATGAAGATGATTCAAGCATTAATTTCATTGTGCTTTTGCTCATTTTGAAGATTTTGACATTTTCACCTGAAGTGTACAATCAGGCTGAAAATGCATTTAAAGCCATAAAAAGTTCATTTTGGCTCTCACACCTTAACTAAATGTTGTAGACTCAAACTTTTTGCTGTCATTAGTGTATTTTAGCAAAATGAAGATGATTCAAGCATTAATTTCATTGTGCTTTTGCTCATTTTGAAGATTTTGACATTTTCACCTGAAGTGTACAATCAGGCTGAAAATGCATTTAAAGCCATAAAAAGTTCATTTTGGCTCTCACACCTTAACTAAATGTTGTAGACTCAAACTTTTTGCTGTCATTAGTGTATTTTAGCAAAATGAAGATGATTCAAGCATTAATTTCATTGTGCTTTTGCTCATTTTGAAGATTTTGACATTTTCACCTGAAGTGTACAATTAGGGGCTGAAAACGCGTTTAAAGCAATAAAAAGTTCATTTTGGCTCTCACACCTTAACTAAATGTTGTAGACTCAAACTTTTTGCTGTCATTAGTGTATGTTAGCAAAATGAAGATGATTCAAGCATTTATTTCATTGTGCTTTTGCTCATTTTGAAGATTTTGACATTTTCACCTGAAGTGTACAATCAGGCTGAAAATGCATTTAAAGCCATAAAAAGTTCATTTTGGCTCTCACACCTTAACTAAATGTTGTAGACTCAAACTTTTTGCTGTCATTAGTGTATTTTAGCAAAATGAAGATGATTCAAGCATTAATTTCATTGTGCTTTTGCTCATTTTGAAGATTTTGACATTTTCACCTGAAGTGTACAATCAGGCTGAAAATGCATTTAAAGCCATAAAAAGTTCATTTTGGCTCTCACACCTTAACTAAATGTTGTAGAATCAAACTTTTTGCTGTCATTAGTGTATGTTAGCAAAATGAAGATGATTCAAGCATTAATTTCATTGTGCTTTTGCTCATTTTGAAGATTTTGACATTTTCACCTGAAGTGTACAATTAGGGGCTGAAAACGCGTTTAAAGCAATAAAAAGTTCATTTTGGCTCTCACACCTTAACTAAATGTTGTAGACTCAAACTTTTTGCTGTCATTAGTGCATTTTAGCAAAATGAAGATGATTCAAGCATTAATTTCATTGTGCTTTTGCTCATTTTGAAGATTTTGACATTTTCACCTGAAGTGTACAATCAGGCTGAAAATGCATTTAAAGCCATAAAAAGTTCATTTTGGCTCTCACACCTTAACTAAATGTTGTAGACTCAAACTTTTTGCTGTCATTAGTGTATGTTAGCAAAATGAAGATGATTCAAGCATTATTTTCATTGTGCTTTTGCTCATTTTGAAGATTTTGACATTTTCACCTGAAGTGTACAATCAGGCTGAAAATGCATTTAAAGCCATAAAAAGTTCATTTTGGCTCTCACACCTTAACTAAATGTGGTAGACTCAAACTTTTTGCTGTCATTAGTGTATTTTAGCAAAATGAAGATGATTCAAGCATTAATTTCATTGTGCTTTTGCTCATTTTGAAGATTTTGACATTTTCACCTGAAGTGTACAATTAGGGGCTGAAAACGCGTTTAAAGCAATAAAAAGATCATTTTGGCTCTCACACCTTAACTAAATGTTGTAGACTCAAACTTTTTGCTGTCAATAGTATATTTTAGCAAAATGAAGATGATTCAAGCATTAATTTTATTGTGCTTTTGCTCATTTTGAAGATTTTGACATTTTCACCTGAAGTGTACAATCGGGCTGAAAACGCGTTTAAAGCAATAAAAAGTTCATTTTGGCTCTCACACCTTAACTAAATGTTGTAGACTCAAACTTTTTGCTGTCAATAGTATATTTTAGCAAAATGAAGATGATTCAAGCATTAATTTTATTGTGCTTTTGCTCATTTTGAAGATTTTGACATTTTCACCTGAAGTGTACAATCGGCCTGAAAATGCATTTAAAGCCATAAAAAGTTCATTTTGGCTCTCACACCTTAACTAAATGTTGTAGACTCAAACTTTTTGCTGTCATTAGTGTATGTTAGCAAAATGAAGATGATTCAAGCATTACTTTCATTGTGCTTTTGCTCATTTTGAAGATTTTGACATTTTCACCTGAAGTGTACAATCAGGCTGAAAATGCATTTAAAGCCATAAAAAGTTCATTTTGGCTCTCACACCTTAACTAAATGTTGTAGACTCAAACTTTTTGCTGTCATTAGTGTATTTTAGCAAAATGAAGATGATTCAAGCATTAATTTCATTGTGCTTTTGCTCATTTTGAAGATTTTGACATTTTCACCTGAAGTGTACAATCAGGCTGAAAATGCATTTAAAGCCATAAAAAGTTCATTTTGGCTCTCACACCTTAACTAAATGTTGTAGACTCAAACTTTTTGCTGTCATTAGTGTATTTTAGCAAAATGAAGATGATTCAAGCATTAATTTCACTGTGCTTTTGCTCATTTTGAAGATTTTGACATTTTCACCTGAAGTGTACAATTAGGGGCTGAAAACGCGTTTAAAGCAATAAAAAGTTCATTTTGGCTCTCACACCTTAACTAAATGTTGTAGACTCAAACTTTTTGCTGTCATTAGTGTATGTTAGCAAAATGAAGATGATTCAAGCATTTATTTCATTGTGCTTTTGCTCATTTTGAAGATTTTGACATTTTCACCTGAAGTGTACAATCAGGCTGAAAATGCATTTAAAGCCATAAAAAGTTCATTTTGGCTCTCACACCTTAACTAAATGTTGTAGACTCAAACTTTTTGCTGTCATTAGTGTATTTTAGCAAAATGAAGATGATTCAAGCATTAATTTCATTGTGCTTTTGCTCATTTTGAAGATTTTGACATTTTCACCTGAAGTGTACAATCAGGCTGAAAATGCATTTAAAGCCATAAAAAGTTCATTTTGGCTCTCACACCTTAACTAAATGTTGTAGAATCAAACTTTTTGCTGTCATTAGTGTATGTTAGCAAAATGAAGATGATTCAAGCATTAATTTCATTGTGCTTTTGCTCATTTTGAAGATTTTGACATTTTCACCTGAAGTGTACAATTAGGGGCTGAAAACGCGTTTAAAGCAATAAAAAGTTCATTTTGGCTCTCACACCTTAACTAAATGTTGTAGACTCAAACTTTTTGCTGTCATTAGTGTATGTTAGCAAAATGAAGATGATTCAAGCATTAATTTCATTGTGCTTTTGCTCATTTTGAAGATTTTGACATTTTCACCTGAAGTGTACAATCAGGCTGAAAATGCATTTAAAGCCATAAAAAGTTCATTTTGGCTCTCACACCTTAACTAAATGTTGTAGACTCAAACTTTTTGCTGTCATTAGTGTATTTTAGCAAAATGAAGATGATTCAAGCATTAATTTCATTGTGCTTTTGCTCATTTTGAAGATTTTGACATTTTCACCTGAAGTGTACAATCAGGCTGAAAATGCATTTAAAGCCATAAAAAGTTCATTTTGGCTCTCACACCTTAACTAAATGTTGTAGACTCAAACTTTTTGCTGTCATTAGTGTGTGTTAGCAAAATGAAGATGATTCAAGCATTATTTTCATTGTGCTTTTGCTCATTTTGAAGATTTTGACATTTTCACCTGAAGTGTACAATCAGGCTGAAAATGCATTTAAAGCCATAAAAAGTTCATTTTGGCTCTCACACCTTAACTAAATGTGGTAGACTCAAACTTTTTGCTGTCATTAGTGTAATTTAGCAAAATGAAGATGATTAAAGCATTAATTTCATTGTGCTTTTGCTCATTTTGAAGATTTTGACATTTTCACCTGAAGTGTACAATTAGGGGCTGAAAACGCGTTTAAAGCAATAAAAAGTTCATTTTGGCTCTCACACCTTAACTAAATGTTGTAGACTCAAACTTTTTGCTGTCAATAGTATATTTTAGCAAAATGAAAATGATTCGAGCATTAATTTTATTGTGCTTTTGCTCATTTTGAAGATTTTGACATTTTCACCTGAAGTGTACAATCGGGCTGAAAATGCATTTAAAGCCATAAAAAGTTCATTTTGGCTCCCACACCTTAACTAAATGTTGTAGACTCAAACTTTTTGCTGTCATTAGTGTATGTTAGCAAAATGAAGATGATTCAAGCATTAATTTCATTGTGCTTTTGCTCATTTTGAAGATTTTGACATTTTCACCTGAAGTGTACAATTAGGGGCTGAAAACGCGTTTAAAGCAATAAAAAGTTCATTTTGGCTCTCACACCTTAACTAAATGTTGTAGACTCAAACTTTTTGCTGTCAATAGTATATTTTAGCAAAATGAAGATGATTCAAGCATTAATTTTATTGTGCTTTTGCTCATTTTGAAGATTTTGACATTTTCACCTGAAGTGTACAATCAGGCTGAAAATGCATTTAAAGCCATAAAAAGTTCATTTTGGCTCTCACACCTTAACTAAATGTGGTAGACTCAAACTTTTTGCTGTCATTAGTGTAATTTAGCAAAATGAAGATGATTCAAGCATTCATTTTATTGTGCTTTTGCTCATTTTGAAGATTTTGACATTTTCACCTGAAGTGTACAATCGGGCTGAAAATGCATTTAAAGCCATAAAAAGTTCATTTTGGCTCTCACACCTTAACTAAATGTTGTAGACTCAAACTTTTTGCTGTCATTAGTGTATTTTAGAAAAATGAAGATGATTCAAGCATTAATTTCATTGTGCTTTTGCTCATTTTGAAGATTTTGACATTTTCACCTGAAGTGTACAATCGGGCTGAAAATGCATTTAAAGCCATAAAAAGTTCATTTTGGCTCTCACACCTTAACTAAATGTTGTAGACTCAAACTTTTTGCTGTCATTAGTGTATTTTAGCAAAATGAAGATGATTCAAGCATTAATTTCATTGTGCTTTTGCTCATTTTGAAGATTTTGACATTTTCACCTGAAGTGTACAATCAGGCTGAAAATGCATTTAAAGCCATAAAAAGTTCATTTTGGCTCTCACACCTTAACTAAATGTGGTAGACTCAAACTTTTTGCTGTCATTAGTGTATGTTAGCAAAATGAAGATGATTCAAGCATTAATTTCATTGTGCTTTTGCTCATTTTGAAGATTTTGACATTTTCACCTGAAGTGTACAATCAGGCTGAAAATGCATTTAAAGCCATAAAAAGTTCATTTTGGCTCTCACACCTTAACTAAATGTTGTAGACTCAAACTTTTTGCTGTCATTAGTGTATTTTAGCAAAATGAAGATGATTCAAGCATTAATTTCATTGTGCTTTTGCTCATTTTGAAGATTTTGACATTTTCACCTGAAGTGTACAATCAGGCTGAAAATGCATTTAAAGCCGTAAAAAGTTCATTTTGGCTCTCACACCTTAACTAAATGTTGTAGACTCAAACTTTTTGCTGTCATTAGTGTATTTTAGCAACTTGAAGATGATTCCAGCATTAATTTTATTGTGCTTTTGCTCATTTTGAAGATTTTGATAGTTTCACCTGAAGTGTACAATTAGGGGCTGAAAACGCGTTTAAAGCAATAAAAAGTTCATTTTGGCTCTCACACCTTAACTAAATGTTGTAGACTCAAACTTTTTGCTGTCAATAGTATATTTTAGCAAAATGAAGATGATTCAAGCATTAATTTCATTGTGCTTTTGCTCATTTTGAAGATTTTGACATTTTCACCTGAAGTGTACAATCGGGCTGAAAATGCATTTAAAGCCATAAAAAGTTCATTTTGGCTCTCACACCTTAACTAAATGTTGTAGACTCAAACTTTTTGCTGTCATTAGTGTATTTTAGCAAAATGAAGATGATTCAAGCATTAATTTCATTGTGCTTTTGCTCATTTTGAAGATTTTGACATTTTCACCTGAAGTGTACAATCAGGCTGAAAATGCATTTAAAGCCATAAAAAGTTCATTTTGGCTCTCACACCTTAACTAAATGTTGTAGACTCAAACTTTTTGCTGTCATTAGTGTATGTTAGCAAAATGAAGATGATTCAAGCATTATTTTCATTGTGCTTTTGCTCATTTTGAAGATTTTGACATTTTCACCTGAAGTGTACAATTAGGCTGAAAATGCATTTAAAGCCATAAAAAGTTCATTTTGGCTCTCACACCTTAACTAAATGTTGTAGACTCAAACTTTTTGCTGTCATTAGTGTAATTTAGCAAAATGAAGATGATTCAAGCATTAATTTCATTGTGCTTTTGCTCATTTTGAATAATTTGACATTTTCACCTGAAGTGTACAATTAGGCGCTGAAAACGCGTTTAAAGCAATAAAAAGTTCATTTTGGCTCTCACACCTTAACTAAATGTTGTAGACTCAAACTTTTTGCTGTCATTAGTATATGTTAGCAAAATGAAGATGATTCAAGCATTAATTTTATTGTGCTTTTGCTCATTTTGAAGATTTTGACATTTTCACCTGAAGTGTACAATCGGGCTGAAAATGCATTTAAAGCCATAAAAAGTTCATTTAGGCTCTCACACCTTAACTAAATGTGGTAGACTCAAACTTTTTGCTGTCATTAGTGTATGTTAGCAAAATGAAGATGATTCAAGCATTAATTTCATTGTGCTTTTGCTCATTTTGAAGATTTTGACATTTTCACCTGAAGTGTACAATCAGGCTGAAAATGCATTTAAAGCCATAAAAAGTTCATTTTGGCTCTCACACCTTAACTAAATGTTGTAGACTCAAACTTTTTGCTGTCATTAGTGTATTTTAGCAAAATGAAGATGATTCAAGCATTAATTTCATTGTGCTTTTGCTCATTTTGAAGATTTTGACATTTTCACCTGAAGTGTACAATCAGGCTGAAAATGCATTTAAAGCCATAAAAAGTTCATTTTGGCTCTCACACCTTAACTAAATGTTGTAGACTCAAACTTTTTGCTGTCATTAGTGTATTTTAGCAACTTGAAGATGATTCCAGCATTAATTTTATTGTGCTTTTGCTCATTTTGAAGATTTTGATAGTTTCACCTGAAGTGTACAATCAGGCTGAAAATGCATTTAAAGCCATAAAAAGTTCATTTTGGCTCTCACACCTTAACTAAATGTTGTAGACTCAAACTTTTTGCTGTCATTAGTGTATTTTAGCAAAATGAAGATGATTCAAGCATTAATTTCATTGTGCTTTTGCTCATTTTGAAGATTTTGACATTTTCACCTGAAGTGTACAATTAGGGGCTGAAAACGCGTTTAAAGCAATAAAAAGTTCATTTTGGCTCTCACACCTTAACTAAATGTTGTAGACTCAAACTTTTTGCTGTCATTAGTGTATTTTAGCAAAATGAAGATGATTCAAGCATTAATTTCATTGTGCTTTTGCTCATTTTGAAGATTTTGACATTTTCACCTGAAGTGTACAATCAGGCTGAAAATGCATTTAAAGCCATAAAAAGTTCATTTTGGCTCTCACACCTTAACTAAATGTGGTAGACTCAAACTTTTTGCTGTCATTAGTGTATTTTAGCAAAATGAAGATGATTCAAGCATTAATTTCATTGTGCTTTTGCTCATTTTGAAGATTTTGACATTTTCACCTGAAGTGTACAATCAGGCTGAAAATGCATTTAAAGCCATAAAAAGTTCATTTTGGCTCTCACACCTTAACTAAATGTTGTAGACTCAAACTTTTTGCTGTCATTAGTGTATTTTAGCAAAATGAAGATGATTCAAGCATTAATTTCACTGTGCTTTTGCTCATTTTGAAGATTTTGACATTTTCACCTGAAGTGTACAATTAGGGGCTGAAAACGCGTTTAAAGCAATAAAAAGTTCATTTTGGCTCTCACACCTTAACTAAATGTTGTAGACTCAAACTTTTTGCTGTCATTAGTATATTTTAGCAAAATGAAGATGATTCAAGCATTGATTTTATTGTGCTTTTGCTCATTTTGAAGATTTTGACATTTTCACCTGAAGTGTACAATCGGGCTGAAAATGCATTTAAAGCCATAAAAAGTTCATTTTGGCTCTCACACCTTAACTAAATGTTGTAGACTCAAACTTTTTGCTGTCATTAGTGTATGTTAGCAAAATGAAGATGATTCAAGCATTAATTTCATTGTGCTTTTGCTCATTTTGAAGATTTTGACATTTTCACCTGAAGTGTACAATCGGGCTGAAAATGCATTTAAAGCCATAAAAAGTTCATTTTGGCTCTCACACCTTAACTAAATGTTGTAGACTCAAACTTTTTGCTGTCATTAGTGTATTTTAGCAAAATGAAGATGATTCAAGCATTAATTTCATTGTGCTTTTGCTCATTTTGAAGATTTTGACATTTTCACCTGAAGTGTACAATTAGGGGCTGAAAACGCGTTTAAAGCAATAAAAAGTTCATTTTGGCTCTCACACCTTAACTAAATATTGTAGACTCAAACTTTTTGCTGTCAATAGTATATTTTAGCAAAATGAAGATGATTCAAGCATTAATTTTATTGTGCTTTTGCTCATTTTGAAGATTTTGACATTTTCACCTGAAGTGTACAATTAGGGGCTGAAAACGCGTTTAAAGCAATAAAAAGTTCATTTTGGCTCTCACACCTTAACTAAATGTTGTAGACTCAAACTTTTTGCTGTCATTAGTATATTTTAGCAAAATGAAGATGATTCAAGCATTCATTTTATTGTGCTTTTGCTCATTTTGAAGATTTTGACATTTTCACCTGAAGTGTACAATCGGGCTGAAAATGCATTTAAAGCCATAAAAAGTTCATTTTGGCTCTCACACCTTAACTAAATGTTGTAGACTCAAACTTTTTGCTGTCATTAGTGTATTTTAGCAAAATGAAGATGATTCAAGCATTAATTTCATTGTGCTTTTGCTCATTTTGAAGATTTTGACATTTTCACCTGAAGTGTACAATCAGGCTGAAAATGCATTTAAAGCCATAAAAAGTTCATTTTGGCTCTCACACCTTAACTAAATGTTGTAGACTCAAACTTTTTGCTGTCATTAGTGTATTTTAGCAAAATGAAGATGATTCAAGCATTAATTTCATTGTGCTTTTGCTCATTTTGAAGATTTTGACATTTTCACCTGAAGTGTACAATTAGGGGCTGAAAACGCGTTTAAAGCAATAAAAAGTTCATTTTGGCTCTCACACCTTAACTAAATGTTGTAGACTCAAACTTTTTGCTGTCATTAGTGTATGTTAGCAAAATGAAGATGATTCAAGCATTTATTTCATTGTGCTTTTGCTCATTTTGAAGATTTTGACATTTTCACCTGAAGTGTACAATCAGGCTGAAAATGCATTTAAAGCCATAAAAAGTTCATTTTGGCTCTCACACCTTAACTAAATGTTGTAGACTCAAACTTTTTGCTGTCATTAGTGTATTTTAGCAAAATGAAGATGATTCAAGCATTAATTTCATTGTGCTTTTGCTCATTTTGAAGATTTTGACATTTTCACCTGAAGTGTACAATCAGGCTGAAAATGCATTTAAAGCCATAAAAAGTTCATTTTGGCTCTCACACCTTAACTAAATGTTGTAGAATCAAACTTTTTGCTGTCATTAGTGTATGTTAGCAAAATGAAGATGATTCAAGCATTAATTTCATTGTGCTTTTGCTCATTTTGAAGATTTTGACATTTTCACCTGAAGTGTACAATTAGGGGCTGAAAACGCGTTTAAAGCAATAAAAAGTTCATTTTGGCTCTCACACCTTAACTAAATGTTGTAGACTCAAACTTTTTGCTGTCATTAGTGTATGTTAGCAAAATGAAGATGATTCAAGCATTAATTTCATTGTGCTTTTGCTCATTTTGAAGATTTTGACATTTTCACCTGAAGTGTACAATTAGGGGCTGAAAACGCGTTTAAAGCAATAAAAAGTTCATTTTGGCTCTCACACCTTAACTAAATGTTGTAGACTCAAACTTTTTGCTGTCATTAGTGTATGTTAGCAAAAATGAAGATGATTCAAGCATTAATTTCATTGTGCTTTTGCTCATTTTGAAGATTTAGACATTTTCACCTGAAGTGTACAATCAGGCTGAAAATGCATTTAAAGCCATAAAAAGTTCATTTTGGCTCTCACACCTTAACTAAATGTTGTAGACTCAAACTTTTTGCTGTCATTAGTGTATTTTAGCAAAATGAAGATGATTCAAGCATTAATTTCATTGTGCTTTTGCTCATTTTGAAGATTTTGACATTTTCACCTGAAGTGTACAATCAGGCTGAAAATGCATTTAAAGCCATAAAAAGTTCATTTTGGCTCTCACACCTTAACTAAATGTTGTAGACTCAAACTTTTTGCTGTCATTAGTGTATGTTAGCAAAATGAAGATGATTCAAGCATTATTTTCATTGTGCTTTTGCTCATTTTGAAGATTTTGACATTTTCACCTGAAGTGTACAATTAGGGGCTGAAAACGCGTTTAAAGCAATAAAAAGTTCATTTTGGCTCTCACACCTTAACTAAATGTTGTAGACTCAAACTTTTTGCTGTCAATAGTATATTTTAGCAAAATGAAGATGATTCAAGCATTAATTTTATTGTGCTTTTGCTCATTTTGAAGATTTTGACATTTTCACCTGAAGTGTACAATCGGGCTGAAAATTCATTTAAAGCCATAAAAAGTTCATTTTGGCTCTCACACCTTAACTAAATGTTGTAGACTCAAACTTTTTGCTGTCATTAGTGTATGTTAGCAAAATGAAGATGATTCAAGCATTAATTTCATTGTGCTTTTGCTCATTTTGAAGATTTTGACATTTTCACCTGAAGTGTACAATCGGGCTGAAAATGCATTTAAAGCCATAAAAAGTTCATTTTGGCTCTCACACCTTAACTAAATGTTGTAGACTCAAACTTTTTGCTGTCATTAGTGTATTTTAGAAAAATGAAGATGATTCAAGCATTAATTTCATTGTGCTTTTGCTCATTTTGAAGATTTTGACATTTTCACCTGAAGTGTACAATCGGGCTGAAAATGCATTTAAAGCCATAAAAAGTTCATTTTGGCTCTCACACCTTAACTAAATGTTGTAGACTCAAACTTTTTGCTGTCATTAGTGTATTTTAGCAAAATGAAGATGATTCAAGCATTAATTTCATTGTGCTTTTGCTCATTTTGAAGATTTTGACATTTTCACCTGAAGTGTACAATCAGGCTGAAAATGCATTTAAAGCCATAAAAAGTTCATTTTGGCTCTCACACCTTAACTAAATGTTGTAGACTCAAACTTTTTGCTGTCATTAGTGTATGTTAGCAAAATGAAGATGATTCAAGCATTATTTTCATTGTGCTTTTGCTCATTTTGAAGATTTTGACATTTTCACCTGAAGTGTACAATTAGGGGCTGAAAACGCGTTTAAAGCAATAAAAAGTTCATTTTGGCTCTCACACCTTAACTAAATGTTGTAGACTCAAACTTTTTGCTGTCAATAGTATATTTTAGCAAAATGAAGATGATTCAAGCATTAATTTTATTGTGCTTTTGCTCATTTTGAAGATTTTGACATTTTCACCTGAAGTGTACAATCGGGCTGAAAATGCATTTAAAGCCATAAAAAGTTCATTTTGGCTCTCACACCTTAACTAAATGTTGTAGACTCAAACTTTTTGCTGTCATTAGTGTATGTTAGCAAAATGAAGATGATTCAAGCATTAATTTCATTGTGCTTTTGCTCATTTTGAAGATTTTGACATTTTCACCTGAAGTGTACAATCGGGCTGAAAATGCATTTAAAGCCATAAAAAGTTCATTTTGGCTCTCACACCTTAACTAAATGTTGTAGACTCAAACTTTTTGCTGTCATTAGTGTATTTTAGAAAAATGAAGATGATTCAAGCATTAATTTCATTGTGCTTTTGCTCATTTTGAAGATTTTGACATTTTCACCTGAAGTGTACAATCGGGCTGAAAATGCATTTAAAGCCATAAAAAGTTCATTTTGGCTCTCACACCTTAACTAAATGTTGTAGACTCAAACTTTTTGCTGTCATTAGTATATGTTAGCAAAATGAAGATGATTCAAGCATTAATTTTATTGTGCTTTTGCTCATTTTGAAGATTTTGACATTTTCACCTGAAGTGTACAATCGGGCTGAAAATGCATTTAAAGCCATAAAAAGTTCATTTAGGCTCTCACACCTTAACTAAATGTGGTAGACTCAAACTTTTTGCTGTCATTAGTGTATGTTAGCAAAATGAAGATGATTCAAGCATTAATTTCATTGTGCTTTTGCTCATTTTGAAGATTTTGACATTTTCACCTGAAGTGTACAATCAGGCTGAAAATGCATTTAAAGCCATAAAAAGTTCATTTTGGCTCTCACACCTTAACTAAATGTTGTAGACTCAAACTTTTTGCTGTCATTAGTGTATTTTAGCAAAATGAAGATGATTCAAGCATTAATTTCATTGTGCTTTTGCTCATTTTGAAGATTTTGACATTTTCACCTGAAGTGTACAATCAGGCTGAAAATGCATTTAAAGCCATAAAAAGTTCATTTTGGCTCTCACACCTTAACTAAATGTTGTAGACTCAAACTTTTTGCTGTCATTAGTGTATTTTAGCAACTTGAAGATGATTCCAGCATTAATTTTATTGTGCTTTTGCTCATTTTGAAGATTTTGATAGTTTCACCTGAAGTGTACAATCAGGCTGAAAATGCATTTAAAGCCATAAAAAGTTCATTTTGGCTCTCACACCTTAACTAAATGTTGTAGACTCAAACTTTTTGCTGTCATTAGTGTATTTTAGCAAAATGAAGATGATTCAAGCATTAATTTCATTGTGCTTTTGCTCATTTTGAAGATTTTGACATTTTCACCTGAAGTGTACAATTAGGGGCTGAAAACGCGTTTAAAGCAATAAAAAGTTCATTTTGGCTCTCACACCTTAACTAAATGTTGTAGACTCAAACTTTTTGCTGTCATTAGTGTATTTTAGCAAAATGAAGATGATTCAAGCATTAATTTCATTGTGCTTTTGCTCATTTTGAAGATTTTGACATTTTCACCTGAAGTGTACAATCAGGCTGAAAATGCATTTAAAGCCATAAAAAGTTCATTTTGGCTCTCACACCTTAACTAAATGTGGTAGACTCAAACTTTTTGCTGTCATTAGTGTATTTTAGCAAAATGAAGATGATTCAAGCATTAATTTCATTGTGCTTTTGCTCATTTTGAAGATTTTGACATTTTCACCTGAAGTGTACAATCAGGCTGAAAATGCATTTAAAGCCATAAAAAGTTCATTTTGGCTCTCACACCTTAACTAAATGTTGTAGACTCAAACTTTTTGCTGTCATTAGTGTATTTTAGCAAAATGAAGATGATTCAAGCATTAATTTCACTGTGCTTTTGCTCATTTTGAAGATTTTGACATTTTCACCTGAAGTGTACAATTAGGGGCTGAAAACGCGTTTAAAGCAATAAAAAGTTCATTTTGGCTCTCACACCTTAACTAAATGTTGTAGACTCAAACTTTTTGCTGTCATTAGTATATTTTAGCAAAATGAAGATGATTCAAGCATTAATTTTATTGTGCTTTTGCTCATTTTGAAGATTTTGACATTTTCACCTGAAGTGTACAATCGGGCTGAAAATGCATTTAAAGCCATAAAAAGTTCATTTTGGCTCTCACACCTTAACTAAATGTTGTAGACTCAAACTTTTTGCTGTCATTAGTGTATGTTAGCAAAATGAAGATGATTCAAGCATTAATTTCATTGTGCTTTTGCTCATTTTGAAGATTTTGACATTTTCACCTGAAGTGTACAATCGGGCTGAAAATGCATTTAAAGCCATAAAAAGTTCATTTTGGCTCTCACACCTTAACTAAATGTTGTAGACTCAAACTTTTTGCTGTCATTAGTGTATTTTAGCAAAATGAAGATGATTCAAGCATTAATTTCATTGTGCTTTTGCTCATTTTGAAGATTTTGACATTTTCACCTGAAGTGTACAATTAGGGGCTGAAAACGCGTTTAAAGCAATAAAAAGTTCATTTTGGCTCTCACACCTTAACTAAATATTGTAGACTCAAACTTTTTGCTGTCAATAGTATATTTTAGCAAAATGAAGATGATTCAAGCATTAATTTTATTGTGCTTTTGCTCATTTTGAAGATTTTGACATTTTCACCTGAAGTGTACAATTAGGGGCTGAAAACGCGTTTAAAGCAATAAAAAGTTCATTTTGGCTCTCACACCTTAACTAAATGTTGTAGACTCAAACTTTTTGCTGTCATTAGTATATTTTAGCAAAATGAAGATGATTCAAGCATTCATTTTATTGTGCTTTTGCTCATTTTGAAGATTTTGACATTTTCACCTGAAGTGTACAATCGGGCTGAAAATGCATTTAAAGCCATAAAAAGTTCATTTTGGCTCTCACACCTTAACTAAATGTTGTAGACTCAAACTTTTTGCTGTCATTAGTGTATTTTAGCAAAATGAAGATGATTCAAGCATTAATTTCATTGTGCTTTTGCTCATTTTGAAGATTTTGACATTTTCACCTGAAGTGTACAATCAGGCTGAAAATGCATTTAAAGCCATAAAAAGTTCATTTTGGCTCTCACACCTTAACTAAATGTTGTAGACTCAAACTTTTTGCTGTCATTAGTGTATTTTAGCAAAATGAAGATGATTCAAGCATTAATTTCATTGTGCTTTTGCTCATTTTGAAGATTTTGACATTTTCACCTGAAGTGTACAATTAGGGGCTGAAAACGCGTTTAAAGCAATAAAAAGTTCATTTTGGCTCTCACACCTTAACTAAATGTTGTAGACTCAAACTTTTTGCTGTCATTAGTGTATGTTAGCAAAATGAAGATGATTCAAGCATTTATTTCATTGTGCTTTTGCTCATTTTGAAGATTTTGACATTTTCACCTGAAGTGTACAATCAGGCTGAAAATGCATTTAAAGCCATAAAAAGTTCATTTTGGCTCTCACACCTTAACTAAATGTTGTAGACTCAAACTTTTTGCTGTCATTAGTGTATTTTAGCAAAATGAAGATGATTCAAGCATTAATTTCATTGTGCTTTTGCTCATTTTGAAGATTTTGACATTTTCACCTGAAGTGTACAATCAGGCTGAAAATGCATTTAAAGCCATAAAAAGTTCATTTTGGCTCTCACACCTTAACTAAATGTTGTAGAATCAAACTTTTTGCTGTCATTAGTGTATGTTAGCAAAATGAAGATGATTCAAGCATTAATTTCATTGTGCTTTTGCTCATTTTGAAGATTTTGACATTTTCACCTGAAGTGTACAATTAGGGGCTGAAAACGCGTTTAAAGCAATAAAAAGTTCATTTTGGCTCTCACACCTTAACTAAATGTTGTAGACTCAAACTTTTT
Source organism: Leptonotus elevatus (assembly GCF_054856555.1). NCBI lineage: Eukaryota > Metazoa > Chordata > Actinopteri > Syngnathiformes > Syngnathidae > Leptonotus > Leptonotus elevatus. The sequence continues at coordinate 45,116 of NW_028233513.1, read as the reverse complement.
GCTGTCATTAGTGTATGTTAGCAAAATGAAGATGATTCAAGCATTAATTTCATTGTGCTTTTGCTCATTTTGAAGATTTTGACATTTTCACCTGAAGTGTACAATTAGGGGCTGAAAACGCGTTTAAAGCAATAAAAAGTTCATTTTGGCTCTCACACCTTAACTAAATGTTGTAGACTCAAACTTTTTGCTGTCATTAGTGTATGTTAGCAAAAATGAAGATGATTCAAGCATTAATTTCATTGTGCTTTTGCTCATTTTGAAGATTTAGACATTTTCACCTGAAGTGTACAATCAGGCTGAAAATGCATTTAAAGCCATAAAAAGTTCATTTTGGCTCTCACACCTTAACTAAATGTTGTAGACTCAAACTTTTTGCTGTCATTAGTGTATTTTAGCAAAATGAAGATGATTCAAGCATTAATTTCATTGTGCTTTTGCTCATTTTGAAGATTTTGACATTTTCACCTGAAGTGTACAATCAGGCTGAAAATGCATTTAAAGCCATAAAAAGTTCATTTTGGCTCTCACACCTTAACTAAATGTTGTAGACTCAAACTTTTTGCTGTCATTAGTGTATGTTAGCAAAATGAAGATGATTCAAGCATTATTTTCATTGTGCTTTTGCTCATTTTGAAGATTTTGACATTTTCACCTGAAGTGTACAATTAGGGGCTGAAAACGCGTTTAAAGCAATAAAAAGTTCATTTTGGCTCTCACACCTTAACTAAATGTTGTAGACTCAAACTTTTTGCTGTCAATAGTATATTTTAGCAAAATGAAGATGATTCAAGCATTAATTTTATTGTGCTTTTGCTCATTTTGAAGATTTTGACATTTTCACCTGAAGTGTACAATCGGGCTGAAAATTCATTTAAAGCCATAAAAAGTTCATTTTGGCTCTCACACCTTAACTAAATGTTGTAGACTCAAACTTTTTGCTGTCATTAGTGTATGTTAGCAAAATGAAGATGATTCAAGCATTAATTTCATTGTGCTTTTGCTCATTTTGAAGATTTTGACATTTTCACCTGAAGTGTACAATCAGGCTGAAAATGCATTTAAAGCCATAAAAAGTTCATTTTGGCTCTCACACCTTAACTAAATGTTGTAGACTCAAACTTTTTGCTGTCATTAGTGTATTTTAGAAAAATGAAGATGATTCAAGCATTAATTTCATTGTGCTTTTGCTCATTTTGAAGATTTTGACATTTTCACCTGAAGTGTACAATCGGGCTGAAAATGCATTTAAAGCCATAAAAAGTTCATTTTGGCTCTCACACCTTAACTAAATGTTGTAGACTCAAACTTTTTGCTGTCATTAGTGTATTTTAGCAAAATGAAGATGATTCAAGCATTAATTTCATTGTGCTTTTGCTCATTTTGAAGATTTTGACATTTTCACCTGAAGTGTACAATCAGGCTGAAAATGCATTTAAAGCCATAAAAAGTTCATTTTGGCTCTCACACCTTAACTAAATGTTGTAGACTCAAACTTTTTGCTGTCATTAGTGTATGTTAGCAAAATGAAGATGATTCAAGCATTATTTTCATTGTGCTTTTGCTCATTTTGAAGATTTTGACATTTTCACCTGAAGTGTACAATTAGGGGCTGAAAACGCGTTTAAAGCAATAAAAAGTTCATTTTGGCTCTCACACCTTAACTAAATGTTGTAGACTCAAACTTTTTGCTGTCAATAGTATATTTTAGCAAAATGAAGATGATTCAAGCATTAATTTTATTGTGCTTTTGCTCATTTTGAAGATTTTGACATTTTCACCTGAAGTGTACAATCGGGCTGAAAATGCATTTAAAGCCATAAAAAGTTCATTTTGGCTCTCACACCTTAACTAAATGTTGTAGACTCAAACTTTTTGCTGTCATTAGTGTATGTTAGCAAAATGAAGATGATTCAAGCATTAATTTCATTGTGCTTTTGCTCATTTTGAAGATTTTGACATTTTCACCTGAAGTGTACAATCGGGCTGAAAATGCATTTAAAGCCATAAAAAGTTCATTTTGGCTCTCACACCTTAACTAAATGTTGTAGACTCAAACTTTTTGCTGTCATTAGTGTATTTTAGAAAAATGAAGATGATTCAAGCATTAATTTCATTGTGCTTTTGCTCATTTTGAAGATTTTGACATTTTCACCTGAAGTGTACAATCGGGCTGAAAATGCATTTAAAGCCATAAAAAGTTCATTTTGGTTCTCACACCTTAACTAAATGTTGTAGACTCAAACTTTTTGCTGTCATTAGTGTATTTTAGCAAAATGAAGATGATTCAAGCATTAATTTCATTGTGCTTTTGCTCATTTTGAAGATTTTGACATTTTCACCTGAAGTGTACAATCAGGCTGAAAATGCATTTAAAGCCATAAAAAGTTCATTTTGGCTCTCACACCTTAACTAAATGTTGTAGACTCAAACTTTTTGCTGTCATTAGTGTATGTTAGCAAAATGAAGATGATTCAAGCATTATTTTCATTGTGCTTTTGCTCATTTTGAAGATTTTGACATTTTCACCTGAAGTGTACAATCAGGCTGAAAATGCATTTAAAGCCATAAAAAGTTCATTTTGGCTCTCACACCTTAACTAAATGTGGTAGACTCAATCTTTTTGCTGTCATTAGTGTAATTTAGCAAAATGAAGATGATTCAAGCATTAATTTCATTGTGCTTTTGCTCATTTTGAAGATTTTGACATTTTCACCTGAAGTGTACAATTAGGGGCTGAAAACGCGTTTAAAGCAATAAAAAGTTCATTTTGGCTCTCACACCTTAACTAAATGTTGTAGACTCAAACCTTTTGCTGTCAATAGTATATTTTAGCAAAATGAAGATGATTCAAGCATTAATTTTATTGTGCTTTTGCTCATTTTGAAGATTTTGACATTTTCACCTGAAGTGTACAATCGGGCTGAAAATGCATTTAAAGCCATAAAAAGTTCATTTTGGCTCTCACACCTTAACTAAATGTTGTAGACTCAAACTTTTTGCTGTCATTAGTGTATGTTAGCAAAATGAAGATGATTCAAGCATTAATTTCATTGTGCTTTTGCTCATTTTGAAGATTTTGACATTTTCACCTGAAGTGTACAATTAGGGGCTGAAAACGCGTTTAAAGCAATAAAAAGTTCATTTTGGCTCTCACACCTTAACTAAATGTTGTAGACTCAAACTTTTTGCTGTCATTAGTATATTTTAGCAAAATGAAGATGATTCAAGCATTCATTTTATTGTGCTTTTGCTCATTTTGAAGATTTTGACATTTTCACCTGAAGTGTACAATCGGGCTGAAAATGCATTTTAAAGCCATAAAAAGTTCATTTTGGCTCTCACACCTTAACTAAATGTTGTAGACTCAAACTTTTTGCTGTCATTAGTGTATTTTAGAAAAATGAAGATGATTCAAGCATTAATTTCATTGTGCTTTTGCTCATTTTGAAGATTTTGACATTTTCACCTGAAGTGTACAATCGGGCTGAAAATGCATTTAAAGCCATAAAAAGTTCATTTTGGCTCTCACACCTTAACTAAATGTTGTAGACTCAAACTTTTTGCTGTCATTAGTGTATTTTAGCAAAATGAAGATGATTCAAGCATTAATTTCATTGTGCTTTTGCTCATTTTGAAGATTTTGACATTTTCACCTGAAGTGTACAATCAGGCTGAAAATGCATTTAAAGCCATAAAAAGTTCATTTTGGCTCTCACACCTTAACTAAATGTTGTAGACTCAAACTTTTTGCTGTCATTAGTGTATTTTAGCAAAATGAAGATGATTCAAGCATTAATTTCATTGTGCTTTTGCTCATTTTGAAGATTTTGACATTTTCACCTGAAGTGTACAATTAGGGGCTGAAAACGCGTTTAAAGCAATAAAAAGTTCATTTTGGCTCTCACACCTTAACTAAATGTTGTAGACTCAAACTTTTTGCTGTCATTAGTATATTTTAGCAAAATGAAGATGATTCAAGCATTCATTTTATTGTGCTTTTGCTCATTTTGAAGATTTTGACATTTTCACCTGAAGTGTACAATCGGGCTGAAAATGCATTTAAAGCCATAAAAAGTTCATTTTGGCTCTCACACCTTAACTAAATGTTGTAGACTCAAACTTTTTGCTGTCATTAGTGTATTTTAGAAAAATGAAGATGATTCAAGCATTAATTTCATTGTGCTTTTGCTCATTTTGAAGATTTTGACATTTTCACCTGAAGTGTACAATCGGGCTGAAAATGCATTTAAAGCCATAAAAAGTTCATTTTGGCTCTCACACCTTAACTAAATGTTGTAGACTCAAACTTTTTGCTGTCATTAGTGTATTTTAGCAAAATGAAGATGATTCAAGCATTAATTTCATTGTGCTTTTGCTCATTTTGAAGATTTTGACATTTTCACCTGAAGTGTACAATCGGGCTGAAAATGCATTTAAAGCCATAAAAAGTTCATTTTGGCTCTCACACCTTAACTAAATGTTGTAGACTCAAACTTTTTGCTGTCATTAGTGTATTTTAGCAAAATGAAGATGATTCAAGCATTAATTTCATTGTGCTTTTGCTCATTTTGAAGATTTTGACATTTTCACCTGAAGTGTACAATCAGGCTGAAAATGCATTTAAAGCCATAAAAAGTTCATTTTGGCTCTCACACCTTAACTAAATGTTGTAGACTCAAACTTTTTGCTGTCATTAGTGTATTTTAGCAAAATGAAGATGATTCAAGCATTAATTTCATTGTGCTTTTGCTCATTTTGAAGATTTTGACATTTTCACCTGAAGTGTACAATTAGGGGCTGAAAACGCGTTTAAAGCAATAAAAAGTTCATTTTGGCTCTCACACCTTAACTAAATGTTGTAGACTCAAACTTTTTGCTGTCATTAGTGTATGTTAGCAAAATGAAGATGATTCAAGCATTTATTTCATTGTGCTTTTGCTCATTTTGAAGATTTTGACATTTTCACCTGAAGTGTACAATCAGGCTGAAAATGCATTTAAAGCCATAAAAAGTTCATTTTGGCTCTCACACCTTAACTAAATGTTGTAGAATCAAACTTTTTGCTGTCATTAGTGTATGTTAGCAAAATGAAGATGATTCAAGCATTAATTTCATTGTGCTTTTGCTCATTTTGAAGATTTTGACATTTTCACCTGAAGTGTACAATTAGGGGCTGAAAACGCGTTTAAAGCAATAAAAAGTTCATTTTGGCTCTCACACCTTAACTAAATGTTGTAGACTCAAACTTTTTGCTGTCATTAGTGTATGTTAGCAAAATGAAGATGATTCAAGCATTAATTTCATTGTGCTTTTGCTCATTTTGAAGATTTTGACATTTTCACCTGAAGTGTACAATCAGGCTGAAAATGCATTTAAAGCCATAAAAAGTTCATTTTGGCTCTCACACCTTAACTAAATGTTGTAGACTCAAACTTTTTGCTGTCATTAGTGTATTTTAGCAAAATGAAGATGATTCAAGCATTAATTTCATTGTGCTTTTGCTCATTTTGAAGATTTTGACATTTTCACCTGAAGTGTACAATCAGGCTGAAAATGCATTTAAAGCCATAAAAAGTTCATTTTGGCTCTCACACCTTAACTAAATGTTGTAGACTCAAACTTTTTGCTGTCATTAGTGTATGTTAGCAAAATGAAGATGATTCAAGCATTATTTTCATTGTGCTTTTGCTCATTTTGAAGATTTTGACATTTTCACCTGAAGTGTACAATTAGGGGCTGAAAACGCGTTTAAAGCAATAAAAAGTTCATTTTGGCTCTCACACCTTAACTAAATATTGTAGACTCAAACTTTTTGCTGTCAATAGTATATTTTAGCAAAATGAAGATGATTCAAGCATTAATTTTATTGTGCTTTTGCTCATTTTGAAGATTTTGACATTTTCACCTGAAGTGTACAATCGGGCTGAAAATGCATTTAAAGCCATAAAAAGTTCATTTTGGCTCTCACACCTTAACTAAATGTTGTAGACTCAAACTTTTTGCTGTCATTAGTGTATGTTAGCAAAATGAAGATGATTCAAGCATTAATTTCATTGTGCTTTTGCTCATTTTGAAGATTTTGACATTTTCACCTGAAGTGTACAATCGGGCTGAAAATGCATTTAAAGCCATAAAAAGTTCATTTTGGCTCTCACACCTTAACTAAATGTTGTAGACTCAAACTTTTTGCTGTCATTAGTGTATTTTAGAAAAATGAAGATGATTCAAGCATTAATTTCATTGTGCTTTTGCTCATTTTGAAGATTTTGACATTTTCACCTGAAGTGTACAATCGGGCTGAAAATGCATTTAAAGCCATAAAAAGTTCATTTTGGCTCTCACACCTTAACTAAATGTTGTAGACTCAAACTTTTTGCTGTCATTAGTGTATTTTAGCAAAATGAAGATGATTCAAGCATTAATTTCATTGTGCTTTTGCTCATTTTGAAGATTTTGACATTTTCACCTGAAGTGTACAATCAGGCTGAAAATGCATTTAAAGCCATAAAAAGTTCCTTTTGGCTCTCACACCTTAACTAAATGTTGTAGACTCAAACTTTTTGCTGTCATTAGTGTATGTTAGCAAAATGAAGATGATTCAAGCATTATTTTCATTGTGCTTTTGCTCATTTTGAAGATTTTGACATTTTCACCTGAAGTGTACAATCAGGCTGAAAATGCATTTAAAGCCATAAAAAGTTCATTTTGGCTCTCACACCTTAACTAAATGTGGTAGACTCAATCTTTTTGCTGTCATTAGTGTAATTTAGCAAAATGAAGATGATTCAAGCATTAATTTCATTGTGCTTTTGCTCATTTTGAAGATTTTGACATTTTCACCTGAAGTGTACAATTAGGGGCTGAAAACGCGTTTAAAGCAATAAAAAGTTCATTTTGGCTCTCACACCTTAACTAAATGTTGTAGACTCAAACTTTTTGCTGTCAATAGTATATTTTAGCAAAATGAAGATGATTCAAGCATTAATTTTATTGTGCTTTTGCTCATTTTGAAGATTTTGACATTTTCACCTGAAGTGTACAATCGGGCTGAAAATGCATTTAAAGCCATAAAAAGTTCATTTTGGCTCTCACACCTTAACTAAATGTTGTAGACTCAAACTTTTTGCTGTCATTAGTGTATGTTAGCAAAATGAAGATGATTCAAGCATTAATTTCATTGTGCTTTTGCTCATTTTGAAGATTTTGACATTTTCACCTGAAGTGTACAATTAGGGGCTGAAAACGCGTTTAAAGCAATAAAAAGTTCATTTTGGCTCTCACACCTTAACTAAATGTTGTAGACTCAAACTTTTTGCTGTCATTAGTATATTTTAGCAAAATGAAGATGATTCAAGCATTAATTTTATTGTGCTTTTGCTCATTTTGAAGATTTTGACATTTTCACCTGAAGTGTACAATCGGGCTGAAAAACCATTTAAAGCCATAAAAAGTTCATTTTGGCTCTCATACCTTAACTAAATGTTGTAGACTCAAACTTTTTGCTGTCATTAGTGTATGTTAGCAAAATGAAGATGATTCAAGCATTAATTTCATTGTGCTTTTGCTCATTTTGAAGATTTTGACATTTTCACCTGAAGTGTACAATCGGGCTGAAAATGCATTTAAAGCCATAAAAAGTTCATTTTCGCTCTCACACCTTAACTAAATGTTGTAGACTCAAACTTTTTGCTGTCATTAGTGTATTTTAGCAAAATGAAGATGATTCAAGCATTAATTTCATTGTGCTTTTGCTCATTTTGAAGATTTTGACATTTTCACCTGAAGTGTACAATTAGGGGCTGAAAACGCGTTTAAAGCAATAAAAAGTTCATTTTGGCTCTCACACCTTAACTAAATGTTGTAGACTCAAACTTTTTGCTGTCATTAGTGTATGTTAGCAAAATGAAGATGATTCAAGCATTTATTTCATTGTGCTTTTGCTCATTTTGAAGATTTTGACATTTTCACCTGAAGTGTACAATCAGGCTGAAAATGCATTTAAAGCCATAAAAAGTTCATTTTGGCTCTCACACCTTAACTAAATGTTGTAGACTCAAACTTTTTGCTGTCATTAGTGTATTTTAGCAAAATGAAGATGATTCAAGCATTAATTTCATTGTGCTTTTGCTCATTTTGAAGATTTTGACATTTTCACCTGAAGTGTACAATCAGGCTGAAAATGCATTTAAAGCCATAAAAAGTTCATTTTGGCTCTCACACCTTAACTAAATGTTGTAGAATCAAACTTTTTGCTGTCATTAGTGTATGTTAGCAAAATGAAGATGATTCAAGCATTAATTTCATTGTGCTTTTGCTCATTTTGAAGATTTTGACATTTTCACCTGAAGTGTACAATTAGGGGCTGAAAACGCGTTTAAAGCAATAAAAAGTTCATTTTGGCTCTCACACCTTAACTAAATGTTGTAGACTCAAACTTTTTGCTGTCATTAGTGTATGTTAGCAAAATGAAGATGATTCAAGCATTAATTTCATTGTGCTTTTGCTCATTTTGAAGATTTTGACATTTTCACCTGAAGTGTACAATCAGGCTGAAAATGCATTTAAAGCCATAAAAAGTTCATTTTGGCTCTCACACCTTAACTAAATGTTGTAGACTCAAACTTTTTGCTGTCATTAGTGTATTTTAGAAAAATGAAGATGATTCAAGCATTAATTTCATTGTGCTTTTGCTCATTTTGAAGATTTTGACATTTTCACCTGAAGTGTACAATCGGGCTGAAAATGCATTTAAAGCCATAAAAAGTTCATTTTGGCTCTCACACCTTAACTAAATGTTGTAGACTCAAACTTTTTGCTGTCATTAGTGTATTTTAGCAAAATGAAGATGATTCAAGCATTAATTTCATTGTGCTTTTGCTCATTTTGAAGATTTTGACATTTTCACCTGAAGTGTACAATCAGGCTGAAAATGCATTTAAAGCCATAAAAAGTTCATTTTGGCTCTCACACCTTAACTAAATGTGGTAGACTCAAACTTTTTGCTGTCATTAGTGTATGTTAGCAAAATGAAGATGATTCAAGCATTAATTTCATTGTGCTTTTGCTCATTTTGAAGATTTTGACATTTTCACCTGAAGTGTACAATCAGGCTGAAAATGCATTTAAAGCCATAAAAAGTTCATTTTGGCTCTCACACCTTAACTAAATGTTGTAGACTCAAACTTTTTGCTGTCATTAGTGTATTTTAGCAAAATGAAGATGATTCAAGCATTAATTTCATTGTGCTTTTGCTCATTTTGAAGATTTTGACATTTTCACCTGAAGTGTACAATTAGGGGCTGAAAACGCGTTTAAAGCAATAAAAAGTTCATTTTGGCTCTCACACCTTAACTAAATGTTGTAGACTCAAACTTTTTGCTGTCATTAGTGTATGTTAGCAAAATGAAGATGATTCAAGCATTAATTTCATTGTGCTTTTGCTCATTTTGAAGATTTTGACATTTTCACCTGAAGTGTACAATCAGGCTGAAAATGCATTTAAAGCCATAAAAAGTTCATTTTGGCTCTCACACCTTAACTAAATGTTGTAGACTCAAACTTTTTGCTGTCATTAGTGTATTTTAGCAAAATGAAGATGATTCAAGCATTAATTTCATTGTGCTTTTGCTCATTTTGAAGATTTTGACATTTTCACCTGAAGTGTACAATCAGGCTGAAAATGCATTTAAAGCCATAAAAAGTTCATTTTGGCTCTCACACCTTAACTAAATGTTGTAGACTCAAACTTTTTGCTGTCATTAGTGTATGTTAGCAAAATGAAGATGATTCAAGCATTAATTTCATTGTGCTTTTGCTCATTTTGAAGATTTTGACATTTTCACCTGAAGTGTACAATTAGGGGCTGAAAACGCGTTTAAAGCAATAAAAAGTTCATTTTGGCTCTCACACCTTAACTAAATGTTGTAGACTCAAACTTTTTGCTGTCATTAGTATATTTTAGCAAAATGAAGATGATTCAAGCATTAATTTTATTGTGCTTTTGCTCATTTTGAAGATTTTGACATTTTCACCTGAAGTGTACAATCGGGCTGAAAATGCATTTAAAGCCATAAAAAGTTCATTTTGGCTCTCACACCTTAACTAAATGTTGTAGACTCAAACTTTTTGCTGTCATTAGTGTATGTTAGCAAAATGAAGATGATTCAAGCATTAATTTCATTGTGCTTTTGCTCATTTTGAAGATTTTGACATTTTCACCTGAAGTGTACAATCGGGCTGAAAATGCATTTAAAGCCATAAAAAGTTCATTTTGGCTCTCACACCTTAACTAAATGTTGTAGACTCAAACTTTTTGCTGTCATTAGTGTATTTTAGCAAAATGAAGATGATTCAAGCATTAATTTCATTGTGCTTTTGCTCATTTTGAAGATTTTGACATTTTCACCTGAAGTGTACAATCAGGCTGAAAATGCATTTAAAGCCATAAAAAGTTCATTTTGGCTCTCACACCTTAACTAAATGTTGTAGACTCAAACTTTTTGCTGTCATTAGTGTATTTTAGCAAAATGAAGATGATTCAAGCATTAATTTCATTGTGCTTTTGCTCATTTTGAAGATTTTGACATTTTCACCTGAAGTGTACAATTAGGGGCTGAAAACGCGTTTAAAGCAATAAAAAGTTCATTTTGGCTCTCACACCTTAACTAAATGTTGTAGACTCAAACTTTTTGCTGTCATTAGTGTATGTTAGCAAAATGAAGATGATTCAAGCATTTATTTCATTGTGCTTTTGCTCATTTTGAAGATTTTGACATTTTCACCTGAAGTGTACAATCAGGCTGAAAATGCATTTAAAGCCATAAAAAGTTCATTTTGGCTCTCACACCTTAACTAAATGTTGTAGACTCAAACTTTTTGCTGTCATTAGTGTATTTTAGCAAAATGAAGATGATTCAAGCATTAATTTCATTGTGCTTTTGCTCATTTTGAAGATTTTGACATTTTCACCTGAAGTGTACAATCAGGCTGAAAATGCATTTAAAGCCATAAAAAGTTCATTTTGGCTCTCACACCTTAACTAAATGTTGTAGAATCAAACTTTTTGCTGTCATTAGTGTATGTTAGCAAAATGAAGATGGTTCAAGCATTAATTTCATTGTGCTTTTGCTCATTTTGAAGATTTTGACATTTTCACCTGAAGTGTACAATTAGGGGCTGAAAACGCGTTTAAAGCAATAAAAAGTTCATTTTGGCTCTCACACCTTAACTAAATGTTGTAGACTCAAACTTTTTGCTGTCATTAGTGTATGTTAGCAAAATGAAGATGATTCAAGCATTAATTTCATTGTGCTTTTGCTCATTTTGAAGATTTTGACATTTTCACCTGAAGTGTACAATCAGGCTGAAAATGCATTTAAAGCCATAAAAAGTTCATTTTGGCTCTCACACCTTAACTAAATGTTGTAGACTCAAACTTTTTGCTGTCATTAGTGTAATTTAGCAAAATGAAGATGATTCAAGCATTAATTTCATTGTGCTTTTGCTCATTTTGAAGATTTTGACATTTTCACCTGAAGTGTACAATCAGGCTGAAAATGCATTTAAAGCCATAAAAAGTTCATTTTGGCTCTCACACCTTAACTAAATGTTGTAGACTCAAACTTTTTGCTGTCATTAGTGTATGTTAGCAAAATGAAGATGATTCAAGCATTAATTTCATTGTGCTTTTGCTCATTTTGAAGATTTTGACATTTTCACCTGAAGTGTACAATCAGGCTGAAAATGCATTTAAAGCCATAAAAAGTTCATTTTGGCTCTCACACCTTAACTAAATGTTGTAGACTCAAACTTTTTGCTGTCATTAGTGTATGTTAGCAAAATGAAGATGATTCAAGCATTAATTTCATTGTGCTTTTGCTCATTTTGAAGATTTTGACATTTTCACCTGAAGTGTACAATTAGGGGCTGAAAACGCGTTTAAAGCAATAAAAAGTTCATTTTGGCTCTCACACCTTAACTAAATGTTGTAGACTCAAACTTTTTGCTGTCATTAGTATATTTTAGCAAAATGAAGATGATTCAAGCATTCATTTTATTGTGCTTTTGCTCATTTTGAAGATTTTGACATTTTCACCTGAAGTGTACAATCGGGCTGAAAATGCATTTAAAGCCATAAAAAGTTCATTTTGGCTCTCACACCTTAACTAAATGTTGTAGACTCAAACTTTTTGCTGTCATTAGTGTATTTTAGAAAAATGAAGATGATTCAAGCATTAATTTCATTGTGCTTTTGCTCATTTTGAAGATTTTGACATTTTCACCTGAAGTGTACAATCGGGCTGAAAATGCATTTAAAGCCATAAAAAGTTCATTTTGGCTCTCACACCTTAACTAAATGTTGTAGACTCAAACTTTTTGCTGTCATTAGTGTATTTTAGCAAAATGAAGATGATTCAAGCATTAATTTCATTGTGCTTTTGCTCATTTTGAAGATTTTGACATTTTCACCTGAAGTGTACAATCAGGCTGAAAATGCATTTAAAGCCATAAAAAGTTCATTTTGGCTCTCACACCTTAACTAAATGTGGTAGACTCAAACTTTTTGCTGTCATTAGTGTATGTTAGCAAAATGAAGATGATTCAAGCATTAATTTCATTGTGCTTTTGCTCATTTTGAAGATTTTGACATTTTCACCTGAAGTGTACAATCAGGCTGAAAATGCATTTAAAGCCATAAAAAGTTCATTTTGGCTCTCACACCTTAACTAAATGTTGTAGACTCAAACTTTTTGCTGTCATTAGTGTATTTTAGCAAAATGAAGATGATTCAAGCATTAATTTCATTGTGCTTTTGCTCATTTTGAAGATTTTGACATTTTCACCTGAAGTGTACAATCAGGCTGAAAATGCATTTAAAGCCATAAAAAGTTCATTTTGGCTCTCACACCTTAACTAAATGTTGTAGACTCAAACTTTTTGCTGTCATTAGTGTATTTTAGCAACTTGAAGATGATTCCAGCATTAATTTTATTGTGCTTTTGCTCATTTTGAAGATTTTGATAGTTTCACCTGAAATGTACAATTAGGGGCTGAAAACGCGTTTAAAGCAATAAAAAGTTCATTTTGGCTCTCACACCTTAACTAAATGTTGTAGACTCAAACTTTTTGCTGTCAATAGTATATTTTAGCAAAATGAAGATGATTCAAGCATTAATTTCATTGTGCTTTTGCTCATTTTGAAGATTTTGACATTTTCACCTGAAGTGTACAATCGGGCTGAAAATGCATTTAAAGCCATAAAAAGTTCATTTTGGCTCTCACACCTTAACTAAATGTTGTAGACTCAAACTTTTTGCTGTCATTAGTGTATTTTAGCAAAATGAAGATGATTCAAGCATTAATTTCATTGTGCTTTTGCTCATTTTGAAGATTTTGACATTTTCACCTGAAGTGTACAATCAGGCTGAAAATGCATTTAAAGCCATAAAAAGTTCATTTTGGCTCTCACACCTTAACTAAATGTTGTAGACTCAAACTTTTTGCTGTCATTAGTGTATGTTAGCAAAATGAAGATGATTCAAGCATTAATTTCATTGTGCTTTTGCTCATTTTGAAGATTTTGACATTTTCACCTGAAGTGTACAATCAGGCTGAAAATGCATTTAAAGCCATAAAAAGTTCATTTTGGCTCTCACACCTTAACTAAATGTTGTAGACTCAAACTTTTTGCTGTCATTAGTGTAATTTAGCAAAATGAAGATGATTCAAGCATTAATTTCATTGTGCTTTTGCTCATTTTGAAGATTTTGACATTTTCACCTGAAGTGTACAATCAGGCTGAAAATGCATTTAAAGCCATAAAAAGTTCATTTTGGCTCTCACACCTTAACTAAATGTTGTAGACTCAAACTTTTTGCTGTCATTAGTGTATGTTAGCAAAATGAAGATGATTCAAGCATTAATTTCATTGTGCTTTTGCTCATTTTGAAGATTTTGACATTTTCACCTGAAGTGTACAATCAGGCTGAAAATGCATTTAAAGCCATAAAAAGTTCATTTTGGCTCTCACACCTTAACTAAATGTTGTAGACTCAAACTTTTTGCTGTCATTAGTGTATGTTAGCAAAATGAAGATGATTCAAGCATTAATTTCATTGTGCTTTTGCTCATTTTGAAGATTTTGACATTTTCACCTGAAGTGTACAATTAGGGGCTGAAAACGCGTTTAAAGCAATAAAAAGTTCATTTTGGCTCTCACACCTTAACTAAATGTTGTAGACTCAAACTTTTTGCTGTCATTAGTATATTTTAGCAAAATGAAGATGATTCAAGCATTCATTTTATTGTGCTTTTGCTCATTTTGAAGATTTTGACATTTTCACCTGAAGTGTACAATCGGGCTGAAAATGCATTTAAAGCCATAAAAAGTTCATTTTGGCTCTCACACCTTAACTAAATGTTGTAGACTCAAACTTTTTGCTGTCATTAGTGTATTTTAGAAAAATGAAGAATTAGTGTATTTTAGAAAAATGAAGATGATTCAAGCATTAATTTCATTGTGCTTTTGCTCATTTTGAAGATTTTGACATTTTCACCTGAAGTGTACAATCGGGCTGAAAATGCATTTAAAGCCATAAAAAGTTCATTTTGGCTCTCACACCTTAACTAAATGTTGTAGACTCAAACTTTTTGCTGTCATTAGTGTATTTTAGCAAAATGAAGATGATTCAAGCATTAATTTCATTGTGCTTTTGCTCATTTTGAAGATTTTGACATTTTCACCTGAAGTGTACAATCAGGCTGAAAATGCATTTAAAGCCATAAAAAGTTCATTTTGGCTCTCACACCTTAACTAAATGTGGTAGACTCAAACTTTTTGCTGTCATTAGTGTATGTTAGCAAAATGAAGATGATTCAAGCATTAATTTCATTGTGCTTTTGCTCATTTTGAAGATTTTGACATTTTCACCTGAAGTGTACAATCAGGCTGAAAATGCATTTAAAGCCATAAAAAGTTCATTTTGGCTCTCACACCTTAACTAAATGTTGTAGACTCAAACTTTTTGCTGTCATTAGTGTATTTTAGCAAAATGAAGATGATTCAAGCATTAATTTCATTGTGCTTTTGCTCATTTTGAAGATTTTGACATTTTCACCTGAAGTGTACAATCAGGCTGAAAATGCATTTAAAGCCATAAAAAGTTCATTTTGGCTCTCACACCTTAACTAAATGTTGTAGACTCAAACTTTTTGCTGTCATTAGTGTATTTTAGCAACTTGAAGATGATTCCAGCATTAATTTTATTGTGCTTTTGCTCATTTTGAAGATTTTGATAGTTTCACCTGAAATGTACAATTAGGGGCTGAAAACGCGTTTAAAGCAATAAAAAGTTCATTTTGGCTCTCACACCTTAACTAAATGTTGTAGACTCAAACTTTTTGCTGTCAATAGTATATTTTAGCAAAATGAAGATGATTCAAGCATTAATTTCATTGTGCTTTTGCTCATTTTGAAGATTTTGACATTTTCACCTGAAGTGTACAATCGGGCTGAAAATGCATTTAAAGCCATAAAAAGTTCATTTTGGCTCTCACACCTTAACTAAATGTTGTAGACTCAAACTTTTTGCTGTCATTAGTGTATTTTAGCAAAATGAAGATGATTCAAGCATTAATTTCATTGTGCTTTTGCTCATTTTGAAGATTTTGACATTTTCACCTGAAGTGTACAATCAGGCTGAAAATGCATTTAAAGCCATAAAAAGTTCATTTTGGCTCTCACACCTTAACTAAATGTTGTAGACTCAAACTTTTTGCTGTCATTAGTGTATGTTAGCAAAATGAAGATGATTCAAGCATTATTTTCATTGTGCTTTTGCTCATTTTGAAGATTTTGACATTTTCACCTGAAGTGTACAATTAGGCTGAAAATGCATTTAAAGCCATAAAAAGTTCATTTTGGCTCTCACACCTTAACTAAATGTTGTAGACTCAAACTTTTTGCTGTCATTAGTGTAATTTAGCAAAATGAAGATGATTCAAGCATTAATTTCATTGTGCTTTTGCTCATTTTGAAGATTTTGACATTTTCACCTGAAGTGTACAATTAGGGGCTGAAAACGCGTTTAAAGCAATAAAAAGTTCATTTTGGCTCTCACACCTTAACTAAATGTTGTAGACTCAAACTTTTTGCTGTCAATAGTATATTTTAGCAAAATGAAGATGATTCAAGCATTAATTTTATTGTGCTTTTGCTCATTTTGAAGATTTTGACATTTTCACCTGAAGTGTACAATCGGGCTGAAAATGCATTTAAAGCCATAAAAAGTTCATTTTGGCTCTCACACCTTAACTAAATGTTGTAGACTCAAACTTTTTGCTGTCATTAGTGTATGTTAGCAAAATGAAGATGATTCAAGCATTAATTTCATTGTGCTTTTGCTCATTTTGAAGATTTTGACATTTTCACCTGAAGTGTACAATTAGGGGCTGAAAACGCGTTTAAAGCAATAAAAAGTTCATTTTGGCTCTCACACCTTAACTAAATGTTGTAGACTCAAACTTTTTGCTGTCATTAGTATATTTTAGCAAAATGAAGATGATTCAAGCATTCATTTTATTGTGCTTTTGCTCATTTTGAAGATTTTGACATTTTCACCTGAAGTGTACAATCGGGCTGAAAATGCATTTAAAGCCATAAAAAGTTCATTTTGGCTCTCACACCTTAACTAAATGTTGTAGACTCAAACTTTTTGCTGTCATTAGTGTATTTTAGAAAAATGAAGATGATTCAAGCATTAATTTCATTGTGCTTTTGCTCATTTTGAAGATTTTGACATTTTCACCTGAAGTGTACAATCGGGCTGAAAATGCATTTAAAGCCATAAAAAGTTCATTTTGGCTCTCACACCTTAACTAAATGTTGTAGACTCAAACTTTTTGCTGTCATTAGTGTATTTTAGCAAAATGAAGATGATTCAAGCATTAATTTCATTGTGCTTTTGCTCATTTTGAAGATTTTGACATTTTCACCTGAAGTGTACAATCAGGCTGAAAATGCATTTAAAGCCATAAAAAGTTCATTTTGGCTCTCACACCTTAACTAAATGTGGTAGACTCAAACTTTTTGCTGTCATTAGTGTATGTTAGCAAAATGAAGATGATTCAAGCATTAATTTCATTGTGCTTTTGCTCATTTTGAAGATTTTGACATTTTCACCTGAAGTGTACAATCAGGCTGAAAATGCATTTAAAGCCATAAAAAGTTCATTTTGGCTCTCACACCTTAACTAAATGTTGTAGACTCAAACTTTTTGCTGTCATTAGTGTATTTTAGCAAAATGAAGATGATTCAAGCATTAATTTCATTGTGCTTTTGCTCATTTTGAAGATTTTGACATTTTCACCTGAAGTGTACAATCAGGCTGAAAATGCATTTAAAGCCATAAAAAGTTCATTTTGGCTCTCACACCTTAACTAAATGTTGTAGACTCAAACTTTTTGCTGTCATTAGTGTATTTTAGCAAAATGAAGATGATTCAAGCATTAATTTCATTGTGCTTTTGCTCATTTTGAAGATTTTGACATTTTCACCTGAAGTGTACAATTAGGGGCTGAAAACGCGTTTAAAGCAATAAAAAGTTCATTTTGGCTCTCACACCTTAACTAAATGTTGTAGACTCAAACTTTTTGCTGTCATTAGTATATTTCAGCAAAATGAAGATGATTCAAGCATTAATTTTATTGTGCTTTTGCTCATTTTGAAGATTTTGACATTTTCACCTGAAGTGTACAATCGGGCTGAAAATGCATTTAAAGCCATAAAAAGTTCATTTTGGCTCTCACACCTTAACTAAATGTTGTAAACTCAAACTTTTTGCTGTCATTAGTGTATGTTAGCAAAATGAAGATGATTCAAGCATTAATTTCATTGTGCTTTTGCTCATTTTGAAGATTTTGACATTTTCACCTGAAGTGTACAATCGGGCTGAAAATGCATTTAAAGCCATAAAAAGTTCATTTTGGCTCTCACACCTTAACTAAATGTTGTAGACTCAAACTTTTTGCTGTCATTAGTGTATTTTAGCAAAATGAAGATGATTCAAGCATTAATTTCATTGTGCTTTTGCTCATTTTGAAGATTTTGACATTTTCACCTGAAGTGTACAATCAGGCTGAAAATGCATTTAAAGCCATAAAAAGTTCATTTTGGCTCTCACACCTTAACTAAATGTTGTAGACTCAAACTTTTTGCTGTCATTAGTGTATTTTAGCAAAATGAAGATGATTCAAGCATTAATTTCATTGTGCTTTTGCTCATTTTGAAGATTTTGACATTTTCACCTGAAGTGTACAATTAGGGGCTGAAAACGCGTTTAAAGCAATAAAAAGTTCATTTTGGCTCTCACACCTTAACTAAATGTTGTAGACTCAAACTTTTTGCTGTCATTAGTGTATGTTAGCAAAATGAAGATGATTCAAGCATTAATTTCATTGTGCTTTTGCTCATTTTGAAGATTTTGACATTTTCACCTGAAGTGTACAATCGGGCTGAAAATGCATTTAAAGCCATAAAAAGTTCATTTTCGCTCTCACACCTTAACTAAATGTTGTAGACTCAAACTTTTTGCTGTCATTAGTGTATTTTAGCAAAATGAAGATGATTCAAGCATTAATTTCATTGTGCTTTTGCTCATTTTGAAGATTTTGACATTTTCACCTGAAGTGTACAATTAGGGGCTGAAAACGCGTTTAAAGCAATAAAAAGTTCATTTTGGCTCTCACACCTTAACTAAATGTTGTAGACTCAAACTTTTTGCTGTCATTAGTGTATGTTAGCAAAATGAAGATGATTCAAGCATTTATTTCATTGTGCTTTTGCTCATTTTGAAGATTTTGACATTTTCACCTGAAGTGTACAATCAGGCTGAAAATGCATTTAAAGCCATAAAAAGTTCATTTTGGCTCTCACACCTTAACTAAATGTTGTAGACTCAAACTTTTTGCTGTCATTAGTGTATTTTAGCAAAATGAAGATGATTCAAGCATTAATTTCATTGTGCTTTTGCTCATTTTGAAGATTTTGACATTTTCACCTGAAGTGTACAATCAGGCTGAAAATGCATTTAAAGCCATAAAAAGTTCATTTTGGCTCTCACACCTTAACTAAATGTTGTAGAATCAAACTTTTTGCTGTCATTAGTGTATGTTAGCAAAATGAAGATGATTCAAGCATTAATTTCATTGTGCTTTTGCTCATTTTGAAGATTTTGACATTTTCACCTGAAGTGTACAATTAGGGGCTGAAAACGCGTTTAAAGCAATAAAAAGTTCATTTTGGCTCTCACACCTTAACTAAATGTTGTAGACTCAAACTTTTTGCTGTCATTAGTGTATGTTAGCAAAATGAAGATGATTCAAGCATTAATTTCATTGTGCTTTTGCTCATTTTGTAGATTTTGACATTTTCACCTGAAGTGTACAATCAGGCTGAAAATGCATTTAAAGCCATAAAAAGTTCATTTTGGCTCTCACACCTTAACTAAATGTTGTAGACTCAAACTTTTTGCTGTCATTAGTGTATTTTAGCAAAATGAAGATGATTCAAGCATTAATTTCATTGTGCTTTTGCTCATTTTGAAGATTTTGACATTTTCACCTGAAGTGTACAATCAGGCTGAAAATGCATTTAAAGCCATAAAAAGTTCATTTTGGCTCTCACACCTTAACTAAATGTGGTAGACTCAAACTTTTTGCTGTCATTAGTGTATGTTAGCAAAATGAAGATGATTCAAGCATTAATTTCATTGTGCTTTTGCTCATTTTGAAGATTTTGACATTTTCACCTGAAGTGTACAATCAGGCTGAAAATGCATTTAAAGCCATAAAAAGTTCATTTTGGCTCTCACACCTTAACTAAATGTTGTAGACTCAAACTTTTTGCTGTCATTAGTGTATTTTAGCAAAATGAAGATGATTCAAGCATTAATTTCATTGTGCTTTTGCTCATTTTGAAGATTTTGACATTTTCACCTGAAGTGTACAATCAGGCTGAAAATGCATTTAAAGCCATAAAAAGTTCATTTTGGCTCTCACACCTTAACTAAATGTTGTAGACTCAAACTTTTTGCTGTCATTAGTGTATGTTAGCAAAATGAAGATGATTCAAGCATTAATTTCATTGTGCTTTTGCTCATTTGAAGATTTTGACATTTTCACCTGAAGTGTACAATCAGGCTGAAAATGCATTTAAAGCCATAAAAAGTTCATTTTGGCTCTCACACCTTAACTAAATGTTGTAGACTCAAACTTTTTGCTGTCATTAGTGTATGTTAGCAAAATGAAGATGATTCAAGCATTAATTTCATTGTGCTTTTGCTCATTTTGAAGATTTTGACATTTTCACCTGAAGTGTACAATTAGGGGCTGAAAACGCGTTTAAAGCAATAAAAAGTTCATTTTGGCTCTCACACCTTAACTAAATGTTGTAGACTCAAACTTTTTGCTGTCATTAGTGTATGTTAGCAAAATGAAGATGATTCAAGCATTAATTTCATTGTGCTTTTGCTCATTTTGAAGATTTTGACATTTTCACCTGAAGTGTACAATCAGGCTGAAAATGCATTTAAAGCATAAAAAGTTCATTTTGGCTCTCACACCTTAACTAAATGTTGTAGACTCAAACTTTTTGCTGTCATTAGTGTATTTTAGCAAATGAAGATGATTCAAGCATTAATTTCATGTGCTTTTGCTCATTTTGAAGATTTTGACATTTTCACCTGAAGTGTACAATCAGGCTGAAAATGCATTTAAAGCCATAAAAAGTTCATTTGGCTCTCACACCTTAACTAAATGTTGTAGACTCAAACTTTTGCTGTCATTAGTGTATGTTAGCAAAATGAAGATGATTCAAGCATTAATTTCATTGTGCTTTTGCTCATTTTGAAGATTTTGACATTTCACCTGAAGTGTACAATTAGGGGCTGAAAACGCGTTTAAAGCAATAAAAAGTTCATTTTGGCTCTCACACCTTAACTAAATGTTGTAGACTCAAACTTTTTGCTGTCATTAGTATATTTTAGCAAAATGAAGATGATTCAAGCATTAATTTTATTGTGCTTTTGCTCATTTGAAGATTTTGACATTTTCACCTGAAGTGTACAATCGGGCTGAAAATGCATTTAAAGCCATAAAAAGTTCATTTTGGCTCTCACACCTTAACTAAATGTTGTAGACTCAAACTTTTTGCTGTCATTAGTGTATGTTAGCAAAATGAAGATGATTCAAGCATTAATTTCATGTGCTTTTGCTCATTTTGAAGATTTTGACATTTTCACCTGAAGTGTACAATCGGGCTGAAAATGCATTTAAAGCCATAAAAAGTTCATTTTGGCTCTCACACCTTAACTAAATGTTGTAGACTCAAACTTTTGCTGTCATTAGTGTATTTTAGCAAAATGAAGATGATTCAAGCATTAATTTCATTGTGCTTTTGCTCATTATTGAAGATTTTGACATTTTCACCTGAAGTGTACAATCAGGCTGAAAATGCATTTAAAGCCATAAAAAGTTCATTTTGGCTCTCACACCTTAACTAAATGTTGTAGACTCAAACTTTTTGCTGTCATTAGTGTATTTTAGCAAAATGAAGATGATTCAAGCATTAATTTCATTGTGCTTTTGCTCATTTTGAAGATTTTGACATTTTCACCTGAAGTGTACAATTAGGGGCTGAAAACGCGTTTTAAAGCAATAAAAGTTCATTTTGGCTCTCACACCTTAACTAAATGTTGTAGACTCAAACTTTTTGCTGTCATTAGTGTATGTTAGCAAAATGAAGATGATTCAAGCATTTATTTCATTGTGCTTTTGCTCATTTTGAAGATTTTGACATTTTCACCTGAAGTGTACAATCAGGCTGAAATGCATTTAAAGCCATAAAAAGTTCATTTTGGCTCTCACACCTTAACTAAATGTTGTAGACTCAAACTTTTTGCTGTCATTAGTGTATTTTAGCAAAATGAAGATGATTCAAGCATTAATTTCATTGTGCTTTTGCTCATTTGAAGATTTTGACATTTTCACCTGAAGTGTACAATCAGGCTGAAAATGCATTAAAGCCATAAAAGTTCATTTTGGCTCTCACACCTTAACTAAATGTTGTAGAATCAAACTTTTGCTGTCATTAGTGTATGTTAGCAAAATGAAGATGATTCAAGCATTAATTTCATTGTGCTTTTGCTCATTTTGAAGATTTTGACATTTTCACCTGAAGTGTACAATTAGGGCTGAAAACGCGTTTAAAGCAATAAAAAGTTCATTTTGGCTCTCACACCTTAACTAAATGTTGTAGACTCAAACTTTTTGCTGTCATTAGTGTATGTTAGCAAAATGAAGATGATTCAAGCATTAATTTCATTGTGCTTTTGCTCATTTTGAAGATTTTGACATTTTCACCTGAAGTGTACAATCAGGCTGAAAATGCATTTAAAGCCATAAAAAGTTCATTTTGGCTCTCACACCTTAACTAAATGTTGTAGACTCAAACTTTTTTGCTGTCATTAGTGTAATTTAGCAAAATGAAGATGATTCAAGCATTAATTTCATTGTGCTTTTGCTCATTTTGAAGATTTTGACATTTTCACCTGAAGTGTACAATCAGGCTGAAAATGCATTTAAAGCCATAAAAAGTTCATTTGGCTCTCACACCTTAACTAAATGTTGTAGACTCAAACTTTTTGCTGTCATTAGTGTATGTTAGCAAAATGAAGATGATTCAAGCATTAATTTCATTGTGCTTTTGCTCATTTTGAAGATTTTGACATTTTCACCTGAAGTGTACAATCAGGCTGAAAATGCATTAAAGCCATAAAAAGTTCATTTTGGGCTCTCACACCTTAACTAAATGTTGTAGACTCAAACTTTTTGCTGTCATTAGTGTATGTTAGCAAAATGAAGATGATTCAAGCATTAATTCATTGTGCTTTTGCTCATTTTGAAGATTTTGACATTTTCACCTGAAGTGTACAATTAGGGGCTGAAAACGCGTTTAAGCAATAAAAAGTTCATTTTGGCTCTCACACCTTAAACTAAATGTTGTAGACTCAAACTTTTTGCTGTCATTAGTATATTTTAGCAAAATGAAGATGATTCAAGCATTCATTTTATTGTGCTTTTGCTCATTTTGAAGATTTGACATTTTCACCTGAAGTGTACAATCGGGCTGAAAATGCATTTAAGCCATAAAAAGTTCATTTGGCTCTCACACCTTAACTAAATGTTGTAGACTCAAACTTTTTGCTGTCATTAGTGTATTTTGAAAAATGAAGATGATTCAAGCATTAATTCATTGTGCTTTTGCTCATTTTGAAGATTTTGACATTTTCACCTGAAGTGTACAATCGGGCTGAAAATGCATTTAAAGCCATAAAAAGTTCATTTTGGCTCTCACACCTTAACTAAATGTTGTAGACTCAAACTTTTTGCTGTCATTAGTGTATTTTAGCAAAATGAAGATGATTCAACATTAATTTCATTGTGCTTTTGCTCATTTTGAAGATTTTGACATTTTCACCTGAAGTGTACAATCAGGCTGAAAATGCATTTAAAGCCATAAAAGTTCATTTGGCTCTCACACCTTAACTAAATGTGGTAGACTCAAACTTTTTGCTGTCATTAGTGTATGTTAGCAAAATGAAGATGATTCAAGCATTAATTTCATTGTGCTTTTGCTCATTTTGAAGATTTTGACATTTTCACCTGAAGTGTACAATCAGGCTGAAAATGCATTTAAAGCCATAAAAAGTTCATTTTGGCTCTCACACCTTAACTAAATGTTGTAGACTCAAACTTTTGCTGTCATTAGTGTATTTTAGCAAAATGAAGATGATTCAAGCATTAATTTCATTGTGCTTTTGCTCATTTTGAAGATTTTGACATTTTCACCTGAAGTGTACAATCAGGCTGAAAATGCATTAAAGCCATAAAAAGTTCATTTTGGCTCTCACACCTTAACTAAATGTTGTAGACTCAAACTTTTTGCTGTCATTAGTGTATTTTAGCAACTTGAAGATAATTCCAGCATTAATTTTATTGTGCTTTTGCTCATTTTGAAGATTTTGATAGTTTCACCTGAAATGTACAATTAGGGGCTGAAAACGCGTTTAAAGCAATAAAAAGTTCATTTTGGCTCTCACACCTTAACTAAATGTTGTAGACTCAAACTTTTTGCTGTCAATAGTATATTTTAGCAAAATGAAGATGATTCAAGCATTAATTTCATTGTGCTTTTGCTCATTTTGAAGATTTTGACATTTTCACCTGAAGTGTACAATCGGGCTGAAAATGCATTTAAAGCCATAAAAAGTTCATTTTGGCTCTCACACCTTAACTAAATGTTGTAGACTCAAACTTTTTGCTGTCATTAGTGTATTTTAGCAAAATGAAGATGATTCAAGCATTAATTTCATTGTGCTTTTGCTCATTTTGAAGATTTTGACATTTTCACCTGAAGTGTACAATCAGGCTGAAAATGCATTTAAAGCCATAAAAAGTTCATTTTGGCTCTCACACCTTAACTAAATGTTGTAGACTCAAACTTTTTGCTGTCATTAGTGTATGTTAGCAAAATGAAGATGATTCAAGCATTAATTTCATTGTGCTTTTGCTCATTTTGAAGATTTTGACATTTTCACCTGAAGTGTACAATCAGGCTGAAAATGCATTTAAAGCCATAAAAAGTTCATTTTGGCTCTCACACCTTAACTAAATGTTGTAGACTCAAACTTTTTGCTGTCATTAGTGTAATTTAGCAAAATGAAGATGATTCAAGCATTAATTTCATTGTGCTTTTGCTCATTTTGAAGATTTTGACATTTTCACCTGAAGTGTACAATCAGGCTGAAAATGCATTTAAAGCCATAAAAAGTTCATTTTGGCTCTCACACCTTAACTAAATGTTGTAGACTCAAACTTTTTGCTGTCATTAGTGTATGTTAGCAAAATGAAGATGATTCAAGCATTAATTTCATTGTGCTTTTGCTCATTTTGAAGATTTTGACATTTTCACCTGAAGTGTACAATCAGGCTGAAAATGCATTTAAAGCCATAAAAAGTTCATTTTGGCTCTCACACCTTAACTAAATGTTGTAGACTCAAACTTTTTGCTGTCATTAGTGTATGTTAGCAAAATGAAGATGATTCAAGCATTAATTTCATTGTGCTTTTGCTCATTTTGAAGATTTTGACATTTTCACCTGAAGTGTACAATTAGGGGCTGAAAACGCGTTTAAAGCAATAAAAAGTTCATTTTGGCTCTCACACCTTAACTAAATGTTGTAGACTCAAACTTTTTGCTGTCATTAGTATATTTTAGCAAAATGAAGATGATTCAAGCATTCATTTTATTGTGCTTTTGCTCATTTTGAAGATTTTGACATTTTCACCTGAAGTGTACAATCGGGCTGAAAATGCATTTAAAGCCATAAAAAGTTCATTTTGGCTCTCACACCTTAACTAAATGTTGTAGACTCAAACTTTTTGCTGTCATTAGTGTATTTTAGAAAAATGAAGATGATTCAAGCATTAATTTCATTGTGCTTTTGCTCATTTTGAAGATTTTGACATTTTCACCTGAAGTGTACAATCGGGCTGAAAATGCATTTAAAGCCATAAAAAGTTCATTTTGGCTCTCACACCTTAACTAAATGTTGTAGACTCAAACTTTTTGCTGTCATTAGTGTATTTTAGCAAAATGAAGATGATTCAAGCATTAATTTCATTGTGCTTTTGCTCATTTTGAAGATTTTGACATTTTCACCTGAAGTGTACAATCAGGCTGAAAATGCATTTAAAGCCATAAAAAGTTCATTTTGGCTCTCACACCTTAACTAAATGTGGTAGACTCAAACTTTTTGCTGTCATTAGTGTATGTTAGCAAAATGAAGATGATTCAAGCATTAATTTCATTGTGCTTTTGCTCATTTTGAAGATTTTGACATTTTCACCTGAAGTGTACAATCAGGCTGAAAATGCATTTAAAGCCATAAAAAGTTCATTTTGGCTCTCACACCTTAACTAAATGTTGTAGACTCAAACTTTTTGCTGTCATTAGTGTATTTTAGCAAAATGAAGATGATTCAAGCATTAATTTCATTGTGCTTTTGCTCATTTTGAAGATATTTTGACATTTTCACCTGAAGTGTACAATCAGGCTGAAAATGCATTTAAAGCCATAAAAAGTTCATTTTGGCTCTCACACCTTAACTAAATGTTGTAGACTCAAACTTTTTGCTGTCATTAGTGTATTTTAGCAACTTGAAGATGATTCCAGCATTAATTTTATTGTGCTTTTGCTCATTTTGAAGATTTTGATAGTTTCACCTGAAATGTACAATTAGGGGCTGAAAACGCGTTTAAAGCAATAAAAAGTTCATTTTGGCTCTCACACCTTAACTAAATGTTGTAGACTCAAACTTTTTGCTGTCAATAGTATATTTTAGCAAAATGAAGATGATTCAAGCATTAATTTCATTGTGCTTTTGCTCATTTTGAAGATTTTGACATTTTCACCTGAAGTGTACAATCAGGCTGAAAATGCATTTAAAGCCATAAAAAGTTCATTTTGGCTCTCACACCTTAACTAAATGTTGTAGACTCAAACTTTTTGCTGTCATTAGTGTATGTTAGCAAAATGAAGATGATTCAAGCATTATTTTCATTGTGCTTTTGCTCATTTTGAAGATTTTGACATTTTCACCTGAAGTGTACAATTAGGCTGAAAATGCATTTAAAGCCATAAAAAGTTCATTTTGGCTCTCACACCTTAACTAAATGTTGTAGACTCAAACTTTTTGCTGTCATTAGTGTATGTTAGCAAAATGAAGATGATTCAAGCATTAATTTCATTGTGCTTTTGCTCATTTTGAAGATTTTGACATTTTCACCTGAAGTGTACAATCAGGCTGAAAATGCATTTAAAGCCATAAAAAGTTCATTTTGGCTCTCACACCTTAACTAAATGTTGTAGACTCAAACTTTTTGCTGTCATTAGTGTATGTTAGCAAAATGAAGATGATTCAAGCATTAATTTCATTGTGCTTTTGCTCATTTTGAAGATTTTGACATTTTCACCTGAAGTGTACAATTAGGGGCTGAAAACGCGTTTAAAGCAATAAAAAGTTCATTTTGGCTCTCACACCTTAACTAAATGTTGTAGACTCAAACTTTTTGCTGTCATTAGTATATTTTAGCAAAATGAAGATGATTCAAGCATTCATTTTATTGTGCTTTTGCTCATTTTGAAGATTTTGACATTTTCACCTGAAGTGTACAATCGGGCTGAAAATGCATTTAAAGCCATAAAAAGTTCATTTGGCTCTCACACCTTAACTAAATGTTGTAGACTCAAACTTTTGCTGTCATTAGTGTATTTTAGAAAAATGAAGATGATTCAAGCATTAATTTCATTGTGCTTTTGCTCATTTTGAAGATTTTGACATTTTCACCTGAAGTGTACAATCGGGCTGAAAATGCATTTAAAGCCATAAAAAGTTCATTTTGGCTCTCACACCTTAACTAAATGTTGTAGACTCAAACTTTTTGCTGTCATTAGTGTATTTTAGCAAAATGAAGATGATTCAAGCATTAATTTCATTGTGCTTTTGCTCATTTTGAAGATTTTGACATTTTCACCTGAAGTGTACAATCAGGCTGAAAATGCATTTAAAGCCATAAAAAGTTCATTTTGGCTCTCACACCTTAACTAAATGTGGTAGACTCAAACTTTTTGCTGTCATTAGTGTATGTTAGCAAAATGAAGATGATTCAAGCATTAATTTCATTGTGCTTTTGCTCATTTTGAAGATTTTGACATTTTCACCTGAAGTGTACAATCAGGCTGAAAATGCATTTAAAGCCATAAAAAGTTCATTTTGGCTCTCACACCTTAACTAAATGTTGTAGACTCAAACTTTTTGCTGTCATTAGTGTATTTTAGCAAAATGAAGATGATTCAAGCATTAATTTCATTGTGCTTTTGCTCATTTTGAAGATTTTGACATTTTCACCTGAAGTGTACAATCAGGCTGAAAATGCATTTAAAGCCATAAAAAGTTCATTTTGGCTCTCACACCTTAACTAAATGTTGTAGACTCAAACTTTTTGCTGTCATTAGTGTATTTTAGCAACTTGAAGATGATTCCAGCATTAATTTTATTGTGCTTTTGCTCATTTTGAAGATTTTGATAGTTTCACCTGAAATGTACAATTAGGGGCTGAAAACGCGTTTAAAGCAATAAAAAGTTCATTTTGGCTCTCACACCTTAACTAAATGTTGTAGACTCAAACTTTTTGCTGTCAATAGTATATTTTAGCAAAATGAAGATGATTCAAGCATTAATTTCATTGTGCTTTTGCTCATTTTGAAGATTTTGACATTTTCACCTGAAGTGTACAATCAGGCTGAAAATGCATTTAAAGCCATAAAAAGTTCATTTTGGCTCTCACACCTTAACTAAATGTTGTAGACTCAAACTTTTTGCTGTCATTAGTGTATGTTAGCAAAATGAAGATGATTCAAGCATTATTTTCATTGTGCTTTTGCTCATTTTGAAGATTTTGACATTTTCACCTGAAGTGTACAATTAGGCTGAAAATGCATTTAAAGCCATAAAAAGTTCATTTTGGCTCTCACACCTTAACTAAATGTTGTAGACTCAAACTTTTTGCTGTCATTAGTGTAATTTAGCAAAATGAAGATGATTCAAGCATTAATTTCATTGTGCTTTTGCTCATTTTGAAGATTTTGACATTTTCACCTGAAGTGTACAATTAGGGGCTGAAAACGCGTTTAAAGCAATAAAAAGTTCATTTTGGCTCTCACACCTTAACTAAATGTTGTAGACTCAAACTTTTTGCTGTCAATAGTATATTTTAGCAAAATGAAGATGATTCAAGCATTAATTTTATTGTGCTTTTGCTCATTTTGAAGATTTTGACATTTTCACCTGAAGTGTACAATCGGGCTGAAAATGCATTTAAAGCCATAAAAAGTTCATTTTGGCTCTCACACCTTAACTAAATGTTGTAGACTCAAACTTTTTGCTGTCATTAGTGTATGTTAGCAAAATGAAGATGATTCAAGCATTAATTTCATTGTGCTTTTGCTCATTTTGAAGATTTTGACATTTTCACCTGAAGTGTACAATTAGGGGCTGAAAACGCGTTTAAAGCAATAAAAAGTTCATTTTGGCTCTCACACCTTAACTAAATGTTGTAGACTCAAACTTTTTGCTGTCATTAGTATATTTTAGCAAAATGAAGATGATTCAAGCATTCATTTTATTGTGCTTTTGCTCATTTTGAAGATTTTGACATTTTCACCTGAAGTGTACAATCGGGCTGAAAATGCATTTAAAGCCATAAAAAGTTCATTTTGGCTCTCACACCTTAACTAAATGTTGTAGACTCAAACTTTTTGCTGTCATTAGTGTATTTTAGAAAAATGAAGATGATTCAAGCATTAATTTCATTGTGCTTTTGCTCATTTTGAAGATTTTGACATTTTCACCTGAAGTGTACAATCGGGCTGAAAATGCATTTAAAGCCATAAAAAGTTCATTTTGGCTCTCACACCTTAACTAAATGTTGTAGACTCAAACTTTTTGCTGTCATTAGTGTATTTTAGCAAAATGAAGATGATTCAAGCATTAATTTCATTGTGCTTTTGCTCATTTTGAAGATTTTGACATTTTCACCTGAAGTGTACAATCAGGCTGAAAATGCATTTAAAGCCATAAAAAGTTCATTTTGGCTCTCACACCTTAACTAAATGTGGTAGACTCAAACTTTTTGCTGTCATTAGTGTATGTTAGCAAAATGAAGATGATTCAAGCATTAATTTCATTGTGCTTTTGCTCATTTTGAAGATTTTGACATTTTCACCTGAAGTGTACAATCAGGCTGAAAATGCATTTAAAGCCATAAAAAGTTCATTTTGGCTCTCACACCTTAACTAAATGTTGTAGACTCAAACTTTTTGCTGTCATTAGTGTATTTTAGCAAAATGAAGATGATTCAAGCATTAATTTCATTGTGCTTTTGCTCATTTTGAAGATTTTGACATTTTCACCTGAAGTGTACAATCAGGCTGAAAATGCATTTAAAGCCATAAAAAGTTCATTTTGGCTCTCACACCTTAACTAAATGTTGTAGACTCAAACTTTTTGCTGTCATTAGTGTATTTTAGCAAAATGAAGATGATTCAAGCATTAATTTCATTGTGCTTTTGCTCATTTTGAAGATTTTGACATTTTCACCTGAAGTGTACAATTAGGGGCTGAAAACGCGTTTAAAGCAATAAAAAGTTCATTTTGGCTCTCACACCTTAACTAAATGTTGTAGACTCAAACTTTTTGCTGTCATTAGTATATTTTAGCAAAATGAAGATGATTCAAGCATTAATTTTATTGTGCTTTTGCTCATTTTGAAGATTTTGACATTTTCACCTGAAGTGTACAATCGGGCTGAAAATGCATTTAAAGCCATAAAAAGTTCATTTTGGCTCTCACACCTTAACTAAATGTTGTAAACTCAAACTTTTTGCTGTCATTAGTGTATGTTAGCAAAATGAAGATGATTCAAGCATTAATTTCATTGTGCTTTTGCTCATTTTGAAGATTTTGACATTTTCACCTGAAGTGTACAATCGGGCTGAAAATGCATTTAAAGCCATAAAAAGTTCATTTTGGCTCTCACACCTTAACTAAATGTTGTAGACTCAAACTTTTTGCTGTCATTAGTGTATTTTAGCAAAATGAAGATGATTCAAGCATTAATTTCATTGTGCTTTTGCTCATTTTGAAGATTTTGACATTTTCACCTGAAGTGTACAATCAGGCTGAAAATGCATTTAAAGCCATAAAAAGTTCATTTTGGCTCTCACACCTTAACTAAATGTTGTAGACTCAAACTTTTTGCTGTCATTAGTGTATTTTAGCAAAATGAAGATGATTCAAGCATTAATTTCATTGTGCTTTTGCTCATTTTGAAGATTTTGACATTTTCACCTGAAGTGTACAATTAGGGGCTGAAAACGCGTTTAAAGCAATAAAAAGTTCATTTTGGCTCTCACACCTTAACTAAATGTTGTAGACTCAAACTTTTTGCTGTCATTAGTGTATGTTAGCAAAATGAAGATGATTCAAGCATTTATTTCATTGTGCTTTTGCTCATTTTGAAGATTTTGACATTTTCACCTGAAGTGTACAATCAGGCTGAAAATGCATTTAAAGCCATAAAAAGTTCATTTTGGCTCTCACACCTTAACTAAATGTTGTAGACTCAAACTTTTTGCTGTCATTAGTGTATTTTAGCAAAATGAAGATGATTCAAGCATTAATTTCATTGTGCTTTTGCTCATTTTGAAGATTTTGACATTTTCACCTGAAGTGTACAATCAGGCTGAAAATGCATTTAAAGCCATAAAAAGTTCATTTTGGCTCTCACACCTTAACTAAATGTTGTAGAATCAAACTTTTTGCTGTCATTAGTGTATGTTAGCAAAATGAAGATGATTCAAGCATTAATTTCATTGTGCTTTTGCTCATTTTGAAGATTTTGACATTTTCACCTGAAGTGTACAATTAGGGGCTGAAAACGCGTTTAAAGCAATAAAAAGTTCATTTTGGCTCTCACACCTTAACTAAATGTTGTAGACTCAAACTTTTTGCTGTCATTAGTGTATGTTAGCAAAATGAAGATGATTCAAGCATTAATTTCATTGTGCTTTTGCTCATTTTGAAGATTTTGACATTTTCACCTGAAGTGTACAATCAGGCTGAAAATGCATTTAAAGCCATAAAAAGTTCATTTTGGCTCTCACACCTTAACTAAATGTTGTAGACTCAAACTTTTTGCTGTCATTAGTGTATTTTAGCAAAATGAAGATGATTCAAGCATTAATTTCATTGTGCTTTTGCTCATTTTGAAGATTTTGACATTTTCACCTGAAGTGTACAATCAGGCTGAAAATGCATTTAAAGCCATAAAAAGTTCATTTTGGCTCTCACACCTTAACTAAATGTTGTAGACTCAAACTTTTTGCTGTCATTAGTGTATGTTAGCAAAATGAAGATGATTCAAGCATTATTTTCATTGTGCTTTTGCTCATTTTGAAGATTTTGACATTTTCACCTGAAGTGTACAATTAGGGGCTGAAAACGCGTTTAAAGCAATAAAAAGTTCATTTTGGCTCTCACACCTTAACTAAATGTTGTAGACTCAAACTTTTTGCTGTCAATAGTATATTTTAGCAAAATGAAGATGATTCAAGCATTAATTTTATTGTGCTTTTGCTCATTTTGAAGATTTTGACATTTTCACCTGAAGTGTACAATCGGGCTGAAAATGCATTTAAAGCCATAAAAAGTTCATTTTGGCTCTCACACCTTAACTAAATGTTGTAGACTCAAACTTTTTGCTGTCATTAGTGTATGTTAGCAAAATGAAGATGATTCAAGCATTAATTTCATTGTGCTTTTGCTCATTTTGAAGATTTTGACATTTTCACCTGAAGTGTACAATCGGGCTGAAAATGCATTTAAAGCCATAAAAAGTTCATTTTGGCTCTCACACCTTAACTAAATGTTGTAGACTCAAACTTTTTGCTGTCATTAGTGTATTTTAGAAAAATGAAGATGATTCAAGCATTAATTTCATTGTGCTTTTGCTCATTTTGAAGATTTTGACATTTTCACCTGAAGTGTACAATCGGGCTGAAAATGCATTTAAAGCCATAAAAAGTTCATTTTGGCTCTCACACCTTAACTAAATGTTGTAGACTCAAACTTTTTGCTGTCATTAGTGTATTTTAGCAAAATGAAGATGATTCAAGCATTAATTTCATTGTGCTTTTGCTCATTTTGAAGATTTTGACATTTTCACCTGAAGTGTACAATCAGGCTGAAAATGCATTTAAAGCCATAAAAAGTTCATTTTGGCTCTCACACCTTAACTAAATGTTGTAGACTCAAACTTTTTGCTGTCATTAGTGTATGTTAGCAAAATGAAGATGATTCAAGCATTATTTTCATTGTGCTTTTGCTCATTTTGAAGATTTTGACATTTTCACCTGAAGTGTACAATCAGGCTGAAAATGCATTTAAAGCCATAAAAAGTTCATTTTGGCTCTCACACCTTAACTAAATGTGGTAGACTCAATCTTTTTGCTGTCATTAGTGTAATTTAGCAAAATGAAGATGATTCAAGCATTAATTTTATTGTGCTTTTGCTCATTTTGAAGATTTTGACATTTTCACCTGAAGTGTACAATCGGGCTGAAAATGCATTTAAAGCCATAAAAAGTTCATTTTGGCTCTCACACCTTAACTAAATGTTGTAGACTCAAACTTTTTGCTGTCATTAGTGTATTTTAGCAAAATGAAGATGATTCAAGCATTAATTTCATTGTGCTTTTGCTCATTTTGAAGATTTTGACATTTTCACCTGAAGTGTACAATCAGGCTGAAAATGCATTTAAAGCCATAAAAAATTCATTTTGGCTCTCACACCTTAACTAAATGTTGTAGACTCAAACTTTTTGCTGTCATTAGTGTATGTTAGCAAAATGAAGATGATTCAAGCATTATTTTCATTGTGCTTTTGCTCATTTTGAAGATTTTGACATTTTCACCTGAAGTGTACAATTAGGGGCTGAAAACGCGTTTAAAGCAATAAAAAGTTCATTTTGGCTCTCACACCTTAACTAAATGTTGTAGACTCAAACTTTTTGCTGTCAATAGTATATTTTAGCAAAATGAAGATGATTCAAGCATTAATTTTATTGTGCTTTTGCTCATTTTGAAGATTTTGACATTTTCACCTGAAGTGTACAATCGGGCTGAAAATGCATTTAAAGCCATAAAAAGTTCATTTTGGCTCTCACACCTTAACTAAATGTTGTAGACTCAAACTTTTTGCTGTCATTAGTGTATGTTAGCAAAATGAAGATGATTCAAGCATTAATTTCATTGTGCTTTTGCTCATTTTGAAGATTTTGACATTTTCACCTGAAGTGTACAATCGGGCTGAAAATGCATTTAAAGCCATAAAAAGTTCATTTTGGCTCTCACACCTTAACTAAATGTTGTAGACTCAAACTTTTTGCTGTCATTAGTGTATTTTAGAAAAATTAAGATGATTCAAGCATTAATTTCATTGTGCTTTTGCTCATTTTGAAGATTTTGACATTTTCACCTGAAGTGTACAATCGGGCTGAAAATGCATTTAAAGCCATAAAAAGTTCATTTTGGCTCTCACACCTTAACTAAATGTTGTAGACTCAAACTTTTTGCTGTCATTAGTGTATTTTAGCAAAATGAAGATGATTCAAGCATTAATTTCATTGTGCTTTTGCTCATTTTGAAGATTTTGACATTTTCACCTGAAGTGTACAATCAGGCTGAAAATGCATTTAAAGCCATAAAAAGTTCATTTTGGCTCTCACACCTTAACTAAATGTTGTAGACTCAAACTTTTTGCTGTCATTAGTGTATGTTAGCAAAATGAAGATGATTCAAGCATTATTTTCATTGTGCTTTTGCTCATTTTGAAGATTTTGACATTTTCACCTGAAGTGTACAATCAGGCTGAAAATGCATTTAAAGCCATAAAAAGTTCATTTTGGCTCTCACACCTTAACTAAATGTGGTAGACTCAATCTTTTTGCTGTCATTAGTGTAATTTAGCAAAATGAAGATGATTCAAGCATTAATTTCATTGTGCTTTTGCTCATTTTGAAGATTTTGACATTTTCACCTGAAGTGTACAATTAGGGGCTGAAAACGCGTTTAAAGCAATAAAAAGTTCATTTTGGCTCTCACACCTTAACTAAATGTTGTAGACTCAAACTTTTTGCTGTCAATAGTATATTTTAGCAAAATGAAGATGATTCAAGCATTAATTTTATTGTGCTTTTGCTCATTTTGAAGATTTTGACATTTTCACCTGAAGTGTACAATCGGGCTGAAAATGCATTTAAAGCCATAAAAAGTTCATTTTGGCTCTCACACCTTAACTAAATGTTGTAGACTCAAACTTTTTGCTGTCATTAGTGTATGTTAGCAAAATGAAGATGATTCAAGCATTAATTTCATTGTGCTTTTGCTCATTTTGAAGATTTTGACATTTTCACCTGAAGTGTACAATTAGGGGCTGAAAACGCGTTTAAAGCAATAAAAAGTTCATTTTGGCTCTCACACCTTAACTAAATGTTGTAGACTCAAACTTTTTGCTGTCATTAGTATATTTTAGCAAAATGAAGATGATTCAAGCATTCATTTTATTGTGCTTTTGCTCATTTTGAAGATTTTGACATTTTCACCTGAAGTGTACAATCGGGCTGAAAATGCATTTAAAGCCATAAAAAGTTCATTTTGGCTCTCACACCTTAACTAAATGTTGTAGACTCAAACTTTTTGCTGTCATTAGTGTATTTTAGAAAAATGAAGATGATTCAAGCATTAATTTCATTGTGCTTTTGCTCATTTTGAAGATTTTGACATTTTCACCTGAAGTGTACAATCGGGCTGAAAATGCATTTAAAGCCATAAAAAGTTCATTTTGGCTCTCACACCTTAACTAAATGTTATAGACTCAAACTTTTTGCTGTCATTAGTGTATTTTAGCAAAATGAAGATGATTCAAGCATTAATTTCATTGTGCTTTTGCTCATTTTGAAGATTTTGACATTTTCACCTGAAGTGTACAATCAGGCTGAAAATGCATTTAAAGCCATAAAAAGTTCATTTTGGCTCTCACACCTTAACTAAATGTGGTAGACTCAAACTTTTTGCTGTCATTAGTGTATGTTAGCAAAATGAAGATGATTCAAGCATTAATTTCATTGTGCTTTTGCTCATTTTGAAGATTTTGACATTTTCACCTGAAGTGTACAATCAGGCTGAAAATGCATTTAAAGCCATAAAAAGTTCATTTTGGCTCTCACACCTTAACTAAATGTTGTAGACTCAAACTTTTTGCTGTCATTAGTGTATTTTAGCAAAATGAAGATGATTCAAGCATTAATTTCATTGTGCTTTTGCTCATTTTGAAGATTTTGACATTTTCACCTGAAGTGTACAATCAGGCTGAAAATGCATTTAAAGCCATAAAAAGTTCATTTTGGCTCTCACACCTTAACTAAATGTTGTAGACTCAAACTTTTTGCTGTCATTAGTGTATGTTAGCAAAATGAAGATGATTCAAGCATTAATTTCATTGTGCTTTTGCTCATTTTGAAGATTTTGACATTTTCACCTGAAGTGTACAATCAGGCTGAAAATGCATTTAAAGCCATAAAAAGTTCATTTTGGCTCTCACACCTTAACTAAATGTTGTAGACTCAAACTTTTTGCTGTCATTAGTGTATTTTAGCAAAATGAAGATGATTCAAGCATTAATTTCATTGTGCTTTTGCTCATTTTGAAGATTTTGACATTTTCACCTGAAGTGTACAATCAGGCTGAAAATGCATTTAAAGCCATAAAAAGTTCATTTTGGCTCTCACACCTTAACTAAATGTTGTAGACTCAAACTTTTTGCTGTCATTAGTGTATTTTAGCAAAATGAAGATGATTCAAGCATTAATTTCATTGTGCTTTTGCTCATTTTGAAGATTTTGACATTTTCACCTGAAGTGTACAATTAGGGGCTGAAAACGCGTTTAAAGCAATAAAAAGTTCATTTTGGCTCTCACACCTTAACTAAATGTTGTAGACTCAAACTTTTTGCTGTCATTAGTATATTTTAGCAAAATGAAGATGATTCAAGCATTAATTTTATTGTGCTTTTGCTCATTTTGAAGATTTTGACATTTTCACCTGAAGTGTACAATCGGGCTGAAAATGCATTTAAAGCCATAAAAAGTTCATTTTGGCTCTCACACCTTAACTAAATGTTGTAGACTCAAACTTTTTGCTGTCATTAGTGTATGTTAGCAAAATGAAGATGATTCAAGCATTAATTTCATTGTGCTTTTGCTCATTTTGAAGATTTTGACATTTTCACCTGAAGTGTACAATCGGGCTGAAAATGCATTTAAAGCCATAAAAAGTTCATTTTGGCTCTCACACCTTAACTAAATGTTGTAGACTCAAACTTTTTGCTGTCATTAGTGTATTTTAGCAAAATGAAGATGATTCAAGCATTAATTTCATTGTGCTTTTGCTCATTTTGAAGATTTTGACATTTTCACCTGAAGTGTACAATCAGGCTGAAAATGCATTTAAAGCCATAAAAAGTTCATTTTGGCTCTCACACCTTAACTAAATGTTGTAGACTCAAACTTTTTGCTGTCATTAGTGTATTTTAGCAAAATGAAGATGATTCAAGCATTAATTTCATTGTGCTTTTGCTCATTTTGAAGATTTTGACATTTTCACCTGAAGTGTACAATTAGGGGCTGAAAACGCGTTTAAAGCAATAAAAAGTTCATTTTGGCTCTCACACCTTAACTAAATGTTGTAGACTCAAACTTTTTGCTGTCATTAGTGTATGTTAGCAAAATGAAGATGATTCAAGCATTTATTTCATTGTGCTTTTGCTCATTTTGAAGATTTTGACATTTTCACCTGAAGTGTACAATCAGGCTGAAAATGCATTTAAAGCCATAAAAAGTTCATTTTGGCTCTCACACCTTAACTAAATGTTGTAGACTCAAACTTTTTGCTGTCATTAGTGTATTTTAGCAAAATGAAGATGATTCAAGCATTAATTTCATTGTGCTTTTGCTCATTTTGAAGATTTTGACATTTTCACCTGAAGTGTACAATCAGGCTGAAAATGCATTTAAAGCCATAAAAAGTTCATTTTGGCTCTCACACCTTAACTAAATGTTGTAGAATCAAACTTTTTGCTGTCATTAGTGTATGTTAGCAAAATGAAGATGATTCAAGCATTAATTTCATTGTGCTTTTGCTCATTTTGAAGATTTTGACATTTTCACCTGAAGTGTACAATTAGGGCTGAAAACGCGTTTAAAGCAATAAAAAGTTCATTTTGGCTCTCACACCTTAACTAAATGTTGTAGACTCAAACTTTTTGCTGTCATTAGTGTATGTTAGCAAAATGAAGATGATTCAAGCATTAATTTCATTGTGCTTTTGCTCATTTTGAAGATTTTGACATTTTCACCTGAAGTGTACAATCAGGCTGAAAATGCATTTAAAGCCATAAAAAGTTCATTTTGGCTCTCACACCTTAACTAAATGTTGTAGACTCAAACTTTTTGCTGTCATTAGTGTATTTTAGCAAAATGAAGATGATTCAAGCATTAATTTCATTGTGCTTTTGCTCATTTTGAAGATTTTGACATTTTCACCTGAAGTGTACAATCAGGCTGAAAATGCATTTAAAGCCATAAAAAGTTCATTTTGGCTCTCACACCTTAACTAAATGTTGTAGACTCAAACTTTTTGCTGTCATTAGTGTATGTTAGCAAAATGAAGATGATTCAAGCATTATTTT
Source organism: Leptonotus elevatus (assembly GCF_054856555.1). Taxonomy (NCBI): domain Eukaryota; kingdom Metazoa; phylum Chordata; class Actinopteri; order Syngnathiformes; family Syngnathidae; genus Leptonotus; species Leptonotus elevatus. The sequence continues at coordinate 6,632 of NW_028233513.1, read as the reverse complement.
CATTGTGCTTTTGCTCATTTTGAAGATTTTGACATTTTCACCTGAAGTGTACAATTAGGGGCTGAAAACGCGTTTAAAGCAATAAAAAGTTCATTTTGGCTCTCACACCTTAACTAAATGTTGTAGACTCAAACTTTTTGCTGTCAATAGTATATTTTAGCAAAATGAAGATGATTCAAGCATTAATTTTATTGTGCTTTTGCTCATTTTGAAGATTTTGACATTTTCACCTGAAGTGTACAATCGTGCTGAAAATGCATTTAAAGCCATAAAAAGTTCATTTTGGCTCTCACACCTTAACTAAATGTTGTAGACTCAAACTTTTTGCTGTCATTAGTGTATGTTAGCAAAATGAAGATGATTCAAGCATTAATTTCATTGTGCTTTTGCTCATTTTGAAGATTTTGACATTTTCACCTGAAGTGTACAATTAGGGGCTGAAAACGCGTTTAAAGCAATAAAAAGTTCATTTTGGCTCTCACAACTTAACTAAATGTTGTAGACTCAAACTTTTTGCTGTCATTAGTGTATTTTAGCAAAATGAAGATGATTCAAGCATTAATTTCATTGTGCTTTTGCTCATTTTGAAGATTTTGACATTTTCACCTGAAGTGTACAATCAGGCTGAAAATGCATTTAAAGCCATAAAAAGTTCATTTTGGCTCTCACACCTTAACTAAATGTGGTAGACTCAAACTTTTTGCTGTCATTAGTGTATGTTAGCAAAATGAAGATGATTCAAGCATTAATTTCATTGTGCTTTTGCTCATTTTGAAGATTTTGACATTTTCACCTGAAGTGTACAATCAGGCTGAAAATGCATTTAAAGCCATAAAAAGTTCATTTTGGCTCTCACACCTTAACTAAATGTTGTAGACTCAAACTTTTTGCTGTCATTAGTGTATTTTAGCAAAATGAAGATGATTCAAGCATTAATTTCATTGTGCTTTTGCTCATTTTGAAGATTTTGACATTTTCACCTGAAGTGTACAATCAGGCTGAAAATGCATTTAAAGCCATAAAAAGTTCATTTTGGCTCTCACACCTTAACTAAATGTTGTAGACTCAAACTTTTTGCTGTCATTAGTGTATTTTAGCAACTTGAAGATGATTCAAGCATTAATTTCATTGTGCTTTTGCTCATTTTGAAGATTTTGACATTTTCACCTGAAGTGTACAATTAGGGGCTGAAAACGCGTTTAAAGCAATAAAAAGTTCATTTTGGCTCTCACACCTTAACTAAATGTTGTAGACTCAAACTTTTTGCTGTCATTAGTATATTTTAGCAAAATGAAGATGATTCAAGCATTCATTTTATTGTGCTTTTGCTCATTTTGAAGATTTTGACATTTTCACCTGAAGTGTACAATCGGGCTGAAAATGCATTTAAAGCCATAAAAAGTTCATTTTGGCTCTCACACCTTAACTAAATGTTGTAGACTCAAACTTTTTGCTGTCATTAGTGTATTTTAGAAAAATGAAGATGATTCAAGCATTAATTTCATTGTGCTTTTGCTCATTTTGAAGATTTTGACATTTTCACCTGAAGTGTACAATCGGGCTGAAAATGCATTTAAAGCCATAAAAAGTTCATTTTGGCTCTCACTCCTTAACTAAATGTTGTAGACTCAAACTTTTTGCTGTCATTAGTGTATTTTAGCAAAATGAAGATGATTCAAGCATTAATTTCATTGTGCTTTTGCTCATTTTGAAGATTTTGACATTTTCACCTGAAGTGTACAATCAGGCTGAAAATGCATTTAAAGCCATAAAAAGTTCATTTTGGCTCTCACACCTTAACTAAATGTGGTAGACTCAAACTTTTTGCTGTCATTAGTGTATGTTAGCAAAATGAAGATGATTCAAGCATTAATTTCATTGTGCTTTTGCTCATTTTGAAGATTTTGACATTTTCACCTGAAGTGTACAATCAGGCTGAAAATGCATTTAAAGCCATAAAAAGTTCATTTTGGCTCTCACACCTTAACTAAATGTTGTAGACTCAAACTTTTTGCTGTCATTAGTGTATTTTAGCAAAATGAAGATGATTCAAGCATTAATTTCATTGTGCTTTTGCTCATTTTGAAGATTTTGACATTTTCACCTGAAGTGTACAATCAGGCTGAAAATGCATTTAAAGCCATAAAAAGTTCATTTTGGCTCTCACACCTTAACTAAATGTTGTAGACTCAAACTTTTTGCTGTCATTAGTGTATTTTAGCAAATTGAAGATGATTCAGCATTAATTTTATTGTGCTTTTGCTCATTTTGAAGATTTTGATAGTTTCACCTGAAGTGTACAATTAGGGGCTGAAAACGCGTTTAAAGCAATAAAAAGTTCATTTTGGCTCTCACACCTTAACTAAATGTTGTAGACTCAAACTTTTTGCTGTCAATAGTATATTTTAGCAAAATGAAGATGATTCAAGCATTAATTTTATTGTGCTTTTGCTCATTTTGAAGATTTTGACATTTTCACCTGAAGTGTACAATCGGGCTGAAAATGCATTTAAAGCCATAAAAAGTTCATTTTGGCTCTCACACCTTAACTAAATGTTGTAGACTCAAACTTTTTGCTGTCATTAGTGTATGTTAGCAAAATGAAGATGATTCAAGCATTAATTTCATTGTGCTTTTGCTCATTTTGAAGATTTTGACATTTTCACCTGAAGTGTACAATCGGGCTGAAAATGCATTTAAAGCCATAAAAAGTTCATTTTGGCTCTCACACCTTAACTAAATGTTGTAGACTCAAACTTTTTGCTGTCATTAGTGTATTTTAGAAAAATGAAGATGATTCAAGCATTAATTTCATTGTGCTTTTGCTCATTTTGAAGATTTTGACATTTTCACCTGAAGTGTACAATCGGGCTGAAAATGCATTTAAAGCCATAAAAAGTTCATTTTGGCTCTCACACCTTAACTAAATGTTGTAGACTCAAACTTTTTGCTGTCATTAGTGTATTTTAGCAAAATGAAGATGATTCAAGCATTAATTTCATTGTGCTTTTGCTCATTTTGAAGATTTTGACATTTTCACCTGAAGTGTACAATCAGGCTGAAAATGCATTTAAAGCCATAAAAAGTTCATTTTGGCTCTCACACCTTAACTAAATGTTGTAGACTCAAACTTTTTGCTGTCATTAGTGTATGTTAGCAAAATGAAGATGATTCAAGCATTATTTTCATTGTGCTTTTGCTCATTTTGAAGATTTTGACATTTTCACCTGAAGTGTACAATCAGGCTGAAAATGCATTTAAAGCCATAAAAAGTTCATTTTGGCTCTCACACCTTAACTAAATGTGGTAGACTCAATCTTTTTGCTGTCATTAGTGTAATTTAGCAAAATGAAGATGATTCAAGCATTAATTTATTGTGCTTTTGCTCATTTTGAAGATTTTGACATTTTCACCTGAAGTGTACAATCGGGCTGAAAATGCATTTAAAGCCATAAAAAGTTCATTTTGGCTCTCACACCTTAACTAAATGTTGTAGACTCAAACTTTTTGCTGTCATTAGTGTATTTTAGCAAAATGAAGATGATTCAAGCATTAATTTCATTGTGCTTTTGCTCATTTTGAAGATTTTGACATTTTCACCTGAAGTGTACAATCAGGCTGAAAATGCATTTAAAGCCATAAAAAATTCATTTTGGCTCTCACACCTTAACTAAATGTTGTAGACTCAAACTTTTTGCTGTCATTAGTGTATGTTAGCAAAATGAAGATGATTCAAGCATTATTTTCATTGTGCTTTTGCTCATTTTGAAGATTTTGACATTTTCACCTGAAGTGTACAATTAGGGGCTGAAAACGCGTTTAAAGCAATAAAAAGTTCATTTTGGCTCTCACACCTTAACTAAATGTTGTAGACTCAAACTTTTTGCTGTCAATAGTATATTTTAGCAAAATGAAGATGATTCAAGCATTAATTTTATTGTGCTTTTGCTCATTTTGAAGATTTTGACATTTTCACCTGAAGTGTACAATCGGGCTGAAAATGCATTTAAAGCCATAAAAAGTTCATTTTGGCTCTCACACCTTAACTAAATGTTGTAGACTCAAACTTTTTGCTGTCATTAGTGTATGTTAGCAAAATGAAGATGATTCAAGCATTAATTTCATTGTGCTTTTGCTCATTTTGAAGATTTTGACATTTTCACCTGAAGTGTACAATCGGGCTGAAAATGCATTTAAAGCCATAAAAAGTTCATTTTGGCTCTCACACCTTAACTAAATGTTGTAGACTCAAACTTTTTGCTGTCATTAGTGTATTTTAGAAAAATTAAGATGATTCAAGCATTAATTTCATTGTGCTTTTGCTCATTTTGAAGATTTTGACATTTTCACCTGAAGTGTACAATCGGGCTGAAAATGCATTTAAAGCCATAAAAAGTTCATTTTGGCTCTCACACCTTAACTAAATGTTGTAGACTCAAACTTTTTGCTGTCATTAGTGTATTTTAGCAAAATGAAGATGATTCAAGCATTAATTTCATTGTGCTTTTGCTCATTTTGAAGATTTTGACATTTTCACCTGAAGTGTACAATCAGGCTGAAAATGCATTTAAAGCCATAAAAAGTTCATTTTGGCTCTCACACCTTAACTAAATGTTGTAGACTCAAACTTTTTGCTGTCATTAGTGTATGTTAGCAAAATGAAGATGATTCAAGCATTATTTTCATTGTGCTTTTGCTCATTTTGAAGATTTTGACATTTTCACCTGAAGTGTACAATCAGGCTGAAAATGCATTTAAAGCCATAAAAAGTTCATTTTGGCTCTCACACCTTAACTAAATGTGGTAGACTCAATCTTTTTGCTGTCATTAGTGTAATTTAGCAAAATGAAGATGATTCAAGCATTAATTTCATTGTGCTTTTGCTCATTTTGAAGATTTTGACATTTTCACCTGAAGTGTACAATTAGGGGCTGAAAACGCGTTTAAAGCAATAAAAAGTTCATTTTGGCTCTCACACCTTAACTAAATGTTGTAGACTCAAACTTTTTGCTGTCAATAGTATATTTTAGCAAAATGAAGATGATTCAAGCATTAATTTTATTGTGCTTTTGCTCATTTTGAAGATTTTGACATTTTCACCTGAAGTGTACAATCGGGCTGAAAATGCATTTAAAGCCATAAAAAGTTCATTTTGGCTCTCACACCTTAACTAAATGTTGTAGACTCAAACTTTTTGCTGTCATTAGTGTATGTTAGCAAAATGAAGATGATTCAAGCATTAATTTCATTGTGCTTTTGCTCATTTTGAAGATTTTGACATTTTCACCTGAAGTGTACAATTAGGGGCTGAAAACGCGTTTAAAGCAATAAAAAGTTCATTTTGGCTCTCACACCTTAACTAAATGTTGTAGACTCAAACTTTTTGCTGTCATTAGTATATTTTAGCAAAATGAAGATGATTCAAGCATTCATTTTATTGTGCTTTTGCTCATTTTGAAGATTTTGACATTTTCACCTGAAGTGTACAATCGGGCTGAAAATGCATTTAAAGCCATAAAAAGTTCATTTTGGCTCTCACACCTTAACTAAATGTTGTAGACTCAAACTTTTTGCTGTCATTAGTGTATTTTAGAAAAATGAAGATGATTCAAGCATTAATTTCATTGTGCTTTTGCTCATTTTGAAGATTTTGACATTTTCACCTGAAGTGTACAATCGGGCTGAAAATGCATTTAAAGCCATAAAAAGTTCATTTTGGCTCTCACACCTTAACTAAATGTTATAGACTCAAACTTTTTGCTGTCATTAGTGTATTTTAGCAAAATGAAGATGATTCAAGCATTAATTTCATTGTGCTTTTGCTCATTTTGAAGATTTTGACATTTTCACCTGAAGTGTACAATCAGGCTGAAAATGCATTTAAAGCCATAAAAAGTTCATTTTGGCTCTCACACCTTAACTAAATGTGGTAGACTCAAACTTTTTGCTGTCATTAGTGTATGTTAGCAAAATGAAGATGATTCAAGCATTAATTTCATTGTGCTTTTGCTCATTTTGAAGATTTTGACATTTTCACCTGAAGTGTACAATCAGGCTGAAAATGCATTTAAAGCCATAAAAAGTTCATTTTGGCTCTCACACCTTAACTAAATGTTGTAGACTCAAACTTTTTGCTGTCATTAGTGTATTTTAGCAAAATGAAGATGATTCAAGCATTAATTTCATTGTGCTTTTGCTCATTTTGAAGATTTTGACATTTTCACCTGAAGTGTACAATCAGGCTGAAAATGCATTTAAAGCCATAAAAAGTTCATTTTGGCTCTCACACCTTAACTAAATGTTGTAGACTCAAACTTTTTGCTGTCATTAGTGTATGTTAGCAAAATGAAGATGATTCAAGCATTAATTTCATTGTGCTTTTGCTCATTTTGAAGATTTTGACATTTTCACCTGAAGTGTACAATCAGGCTGAAAATGCATTTAAAGCCATAAAAAGTTCATTTTGGCTCTCACACCTTAACTAAATGTTGTAGACTCAAACTTTTTGCTGTCATTAGTGTATTTTAGCAAAATGAAGATGATTCAAGCATTAATTTCATTGTGCTTTTGCTCATTTTGAAGATTTTGACATTTTCACCTGAAGTGTACAATCAGGCTGAAAATGCATTTAA
>NW_028233512.1:90000-91229 GCF_054856555.1 Leptonotus elevatus | reverse complement strand
CTAACCCTAACCCTAACCCTAACCCTAACCCTAACCCTAACCCTAACCCTAACCCTAACCCTAACCCTAACCCTAACCCTAACCCTAACCCTAACCCTAACCCTAACCCTAACCCTAACCCTAACCCTAACCCTAACCCTAACCCTAACCCTAACCCTAACCCTAACCCTAACCCTAACCCTAACCCTAACCCTAACCCTAACCCTAACCCTAACCCTAACCCTAACCCTAACCCTAACCCTAACCCTAACCCTAACCCTAACCCTAACCCTAACCCTAACCCTAACCCTAACCCTAACCCTAACCCTAACCCTAACCCTAACCCTAACCCTAACCCTAACCCTAACCCTAACCCTAACCCTAACCCTAACCCTAACCCTAACCCTAACCCTAACCCTAACCCTAACCCTAACCCTAACCCTAACCCTAACCCTAACCCTAACCCTAACCCTAACCCTAACCCTAACCCTAACCCTAACCCTAACCCTAACCCTAACCCTAACCCTAACCCTAACCCTAACCCTAACCCTAACCCTAACCCTAACCCTAACCCTAACCCTAACCCTAACCCTAACCCTAACCCTAACCCTAACCCTAACCCTAACCCTAACCCTAACCCTAACCCTAACCCTAACCCTAACCCTAACCCTAACCCTAACCCTAACCCTAACCCTAACCCTAACCCTAACCCTAACCCTAACCCTAACCCTAACCCTAACCCTAACCCTAACCCTAACCCTAACCCTAACCCTAACCCTAACCCTAACCCTAACCCTAACCCTAACCCTAACCCTAACCCTAACCCTAACCCTAACCCTAACCCTAACCCTAACCCTAACCCTAACCCTAACCCTAACCCTAACCCTAACCCTAACCCTAACCCTAACCCTAACCCTAACCCTAACCCTAACCCTAACCCTAACCCTAACCCTAACCCTAACCCTAACCCTAACCCTAACCCTAACCCTAACCCTAACCCTAACCCTAACCCTAACCCTAACCCTAACCCTAACCCTAACCCTAACCCTAACCCTAACCCTAACCCTAACCCTAACCCTAACCCTAACCCTAACCCTAACCCTAACCCTAACCCTAACCCTAACCCTAACCCTAACCCTAACCCTAACCCTAACCCTAACCCTAACCCTAACCCTAACCCTAACCCTAACCCTAACCCTAACCCTAACCCTAACCCTAACCCTAACCCTAACCCTAACCCTAACCCTAAC
>NW_028233512.1:0-87500 GCF_054856555.1 Leptonotus elevatus | reverse complement strand
AATTACATGTATACAGTAAGTATGAAAACTGTATATGGGGTTAATGTTGTATTTAGACAAATATGTGTTGTATTACACGGTAATAACACAATTTCATGGTGTTAAACAAGATGAAATTATCATAGGTGCATAATTAGTGGGATGTTAAAATGGACAGTTAATTCATGATGTTAAAATAGGTTAATACGATTAAAATATAATGTATACATAATTAAAGAGTTGTAAATATGTACAGTACATTTGTGGGGATATATATGTACTTTAAAGTTAAATATTAAGTGTACATAAGTGTATAAACTAATAGGGTTGGATATTTACAAGGTTATTTCATGAGGTTTGCTTTTTCATTGTACATGGAGTGGGCGGGTTCAATTTGAGTTGGGGGCGGGCTGGTTTCAAGTTTAAATGATCGCAGACTCACAGCTGCTGCTCAGTTGGAGTTTGGTCGTTGCAGAGACAACATCTCTCGCCAGGAAGAGCTTAATTGCATTTTCATTGTGCCATTTACCTGAAGAAGGCTCTGGATGAGCCGAAACGTCGTTTTGGCACACTATTATTGATATTTTGATTACAAATTGATATTTTTGTTTAAATTTTCAAATTTTTCAAAAAAATTATTTTTATTATAATTTTATTTCTCTTTTAAGGATTGTGTGTTTTATGTGTGGGGGGGGCTTATTACTTATATAACAAAGGCGACTCCTATGATAGTAAATAAGTCTGATTATTGAGTTATTATACATATTAAACCCTAGACACACACACACAACATACATTTACGCACAACACAAACAGATACACAAACACAAACAATGGACGGTGGGTGGACAGTAGTCCGTTATGGACGCCGTCGACCTGTACAACAGGACAGGGACTATGGCCCTGAGAGAGGCCGTGGATGGAAGGACCGTGCACCTTCCTTCCGCTCCAGGAGGGGGGGATATTCCCCCTATCCTGCGAGGGGAAGGGTTCAGTCCCTTCTTCCTAACCCTAACCCTAACCCTAACCCTAACCCTAACCCTAACCCTAACCCTAAACCCTAACCCTAACCCTAACCCTAACCCTAACCCTAACCCTAACCAACCCTAACCCCAACCCTAACCCTAACCCTAACCCCAACCCCCTAACCCTAACCCCAACCCTAACCCTAATCCTAACCCCAACCCCTAACCCTAACCCTAACCCTAACCCCAACCCCCTAACCCCAACCCCCTAACCCTAACCCCAACCCTAACCCCTAACCATAACCCTAACCTTAACCCTAACCCCTAACCCTAACCCTAACCCAAACCCCAACCCCCTAACCCTAACCCCAACCCCCTAACCCTAACCCTAACCCCAACCCTAACCCTAACCCCTAACCGTAACCCTAAACCTAACCCCAACCCCCTAACCCCAACCCTAACCCTAACCCCAACCCTAACCCCAACTCCTTAACCCTAACCCTAACCCCCTAACCCCAACCCCCTAACCCTAACCTCAACCCCCTAACCCTAACCCCCTAGCCCTAACCCTAACCCCAACCCTAACCCTAATCCTAACCCCAACCCCAACCCCAACCCCAACCCTAACCCCAACCCCTTAACCCTAACCCTAACCCCTAACCCCTAACCCCTAACCCTAACCCCAACCCTAACCCTAACCCTAACCCTAACCCTAACCCAACCCTAATCCTAATCCTGACCCCAACCCCTAACCCTAACCCTAACCCCAACCCCCTAACCCTAACCCCAACCCCCTAACCCTAACCCCAACCCCAACCCTAACCCCTAACCATAACCCTAACCTTAACCCTAACCCTAACCCCTAACCATAACCCTAACCCTAACCCCTAACCCTAACCCCAACCCCCTAACCCTAACCCTAACCCCCTAACCCTAACCCCAACCCCAACCCCAACCCTAACCCTAACCCTAACCCCAACCCCTAACCCTAACCCTAACCCTAACCCTAACCCCAACCCCCTAACCCTAACCCTAACCCTAACCCCAACCCTAACCCCAACCCTAACCCCCAACCCTAACGGGATGTGAATTACATGTATACAGTAAGTATGAAAACTGTATATGGGGTTAATGTTGTATTTAGACACATATGTGTTGTATTACACGGTAATAACACAATTTCATGGTGTTAAACAAGATGAAATTATCATAGGTGCATAATTAGTGGGATGTTAAAATGGACAGTTAATTCATGATGTTAAAATAGGTTAATACGATTAAAATATAATGTATACATAATTAAGGAGTTGTAAATATGTACAGTACATTTGTGGGGATATATATGTACTTTAAAGTTAAATATTAAGTGTACATAAGTGTATAAACTAATAGGGTTGGATATTTACAAGGTTATTTCATGAGGTTTGCTTTTTCATTGTACATGGAGTGGGCGGGTTCAATTTGAGTTGGGGGCGGGCTGGTTTCAAGTTTAAATGATCGCAGACTCACAGCTGCTGCTCAGTTGGAGTTTGGTCGTTGCAGAGACAACATCTCTCGCCAGGAAGAGCTTAATTGCATTTTCATTGTGCCATTTACCTGAAGAAGGCTCTGGATGAGCCGAAACGTCGTTTTGGCACACCATTATTGATATTTTGATTACAAATTGATATTTTTGTTTAAATTTTCAAATTTTTCAAAAAAAATTATTTTTATTAAAATTTTATTTCTCTTTTAAGGATTGTGTGTTTTATGTGTGGGGGGGGCTTATTACTTATATAACAAAGGCGACTCCTATGATAGTAAATAAGTCTGATTATTGAGTTATTATACATATTAAACCCTAGACACACACATACAACATACATTTACGCACAACACAAACAGATACACAAACACAAACAATGGACGGTGGGTGGACAGTAGTCCGTTATGGACGCCGTCGACCTGCACAACAAGACAGGGACTATGGCCCTGAGAGAGGCCGTGGATGGAAGGACCGTGCACCTTCCTTCCGCTCCAGGAGGGGGGGATATTCCCCCTATCCTGCGAGGGGAAGGGTTCAGTCCCTTCTTCCTAACCGGCCAGTGCCTCCTTCGCGGTCCTCTCAGTATGCCGGTCCCAGGAACCGCTCGTATGCAGCGGCAGTTCGCCAAAACTGGAGACCCGCTCAACGCAGACCCTCCCCACGGGCTGCTGGGTCAGAGGTACGGCGACAAGCAGCAGACCCCCAGTTTGGGAGGCTGGTGCGAAAGTTACATGCGGTTGTCAAGACGGTGCATCATCTACGCAATGTGGATCCGAAAAATGACAACCCACAGCCACGCATGATTGCGAGAATGGCTGAAACTTTGACATCAATGATCAAGCCGGCATTCCCCAAACGGCAAACAATGGAACTGGTAGAGGGGAATGCGAGAAATTGGGCTTACACCACCTGTTTAATTTTGTGGGAGCACTATCAGGGGTGTCTGGAGGAACAGCTGGGGGAGTTGTCGGAGATACTTGCCCCAGATTGGAGAGCGGCTTTGGAGGTGGCCGTCCGCTGGGCCAAGTGGAAGCTACCCCATGTCACACAGGAGGTGATTGACCATGTGGAGGCATTGATCATTGCCATGTTGGACAAGAACGGTCCGGGGGTCGCTCCGGCTCCGCTGCCCTCGAGACTTGAGCCCGAGGCTCCATTGCACTCTACACCATCGCCTGTGGCTCGACCAGTGACCCGGCAACGGGCTCCTGCCCAAAAAAATATGGGGCAGGGCCAATTAGAGGTGAACAAGGAGCCTCCAAAGGAGCAAAGGAAACACCGGACAGTTAGGTTACCAGCCGCCTTGACGCTGCCCCTCGAATTAGAGAGGGAGAATGTGCAAACCCTCGAATGGGAAGGGGAGAATGTGGATGCACCACAAATAGAGAAATATGAGGAGGCTCTGGAGGCTACTGTGAGGAGAATGAGAAGGGAGTGGGCACCTGAGAGAATATCGGAGTTGTTGTTGAGACCCCAACTGGAGGAACCCGAGGAATTGTTGTCGCTGGGAACTCCGCCACTGCCCCCGACAGCCCAGGGCTTGCAAAGCCTTCTGGAAACTTCCGAAGCAGACGAAGCGGTGGGGGAACTCATTTCCCTGAATCCTGAACCAGTCCAGATGGAGGCCCAGAAGCCACAGAACAGGGTGGAGGAAATTTCCCTGGGGTCTCAGAACAGTTGGTGGGACATTGAGGAACCCCAGCTGAGTAGAGTGTCATGTCATCAGAACACTCAAAGAAAGATGACGGACTGGAACCTGAATGTTAGGAGGAAGTGTTTAATAATTGGGGATTCCAATTTGGCCAGGATCCCACCTTACTACAATGATGACGTGCAGGTGGAGTGTTACCCAGGCAGCCATTTCAGACATGGTCAGGGCCTGATGGAGAGAACAGTGGCACCGGAGGACGTGGTGGTGGAAAAGATTGTGTTGGCTTTTGGCATTAACAGCAGGGCCAACAAGTGTAAGGGGACCACAGTTAAGAATCTGCAGGGAGCCTTAAGAGCCTCAAAACGAAAGTTCCCTTATGCAGAGGTTTGGATTCCGCTGATTAATTTTTCAGAGACTCTCCCAGCAGAGGAGAAAGATAATCTGCAGGATTTAAATTGCCATATTGAAAGAAATATGGGCTACATTCCTCTCTTGCCTGCTCCCAAATTTCAGGTGGTGGAGGATGACGTTCATTGGACGGAGGAGACGGCAGCAGCCATGTTCACCCATTGGTTGGAGGTTTTAAACTCACCTGCCCATTGAGTCATGATGTAGAAGGGGCAAGAAGGGAACGGTCCTTGGTGGCGCAGGATGTGGTGGTTCTGGCGAAGAATTTTTCTTTATCCAGGCCGCAGCTGAGTGTACTGCAGAAGGGCTTGTCTTTCATTCCTTCCCTGGACATTGGAAAAAACCAAAAAGCACAGTTTGAATTAGATTTACAAAATTATCATAGGAAATTAAAATTGATTACCTATTTCAAGGACTCAGGTAGACAGGACCCACTCCCATGGGTGGGCCCTTCTACCTGGGCGCCTCCGGTATGGGACTTACCTTTGGAAATCCAAGAACTGATTAATTTGGACCGTGAAACATTTGACCAATATTGGATACCTGTCCTGGAAAAACGCAATTTGACGGTGGAGGAGGTAAAAGCTTTACGGGACTTGACACATATAAAACATGTCGTGATAAAGCCAGCCGACAAGGGTTCGGCGGTGGTCGTCATGGGCAGGGAACAATACATCATGGAAGCGGAGAGACAATTGAATGATTCGACATATTACAAAAAATTGGAGAAACCCATTTATTGGGAAACCTTGCCAAAAGTGGCAGAAATTGTAACGCGGTTGAAAAACAAAAAATTTATTAATGCGAAACAGCATAAATATTTGGTGGGGCAGGTGGAACCGAGGGAACGGCGGTTTTACATCCTCCCCAAAATTCATAAAAGTCCCGAAAAGTGGACGGTTCCATTCCAGGTTCCCCCGGGGAGACCGATAGTGTCAGACTGTGGGAGCGACACATACGCCACAGCAGAGTATTTGGACTACTATCTCACGCCGCTCTCAGTGAAACACCCGGCATATGTGAGGGACACATACCATTTTATTGAGATGGTGAAAGCTCTGGAGATTCACTCTGATTTCTTGTTTTTTTCAATGGATGTGGATAGTTTATACACCAACATTCCAATACCAACGGGGATGGAATGCGTGCGCAAGATTTTTCAAAAATATCCCGACCCAAAACGCCCGGATGCTGAATTGCTCGAATTGCTAGAGATCAATTTGACAAGGAACGATTTTATATTTAACAACAGATATTATTTACAAGTAAAAGGCACAGCTATGGGAAAGAAATTTGCCCCAGCTTACGCCAACATATTCATGGCAAATTGGGAGGAGGAAGTTCTTGCGAAATGTAGACAAAAACCATCTTGTTACCTGAGATATTTGGATGATATATGGGGAATTTGGACCGGGACAGAACAAGAATTTTGGAAATTTGTGGCAATTCTAAATTCTCATGATCCGTCAATTCAACTAAAAACTGAAATTCACCGTCAATCAATTGATTTTTTGGACACTACTATTTACAAGGGACAAAATTTTACTCATGATTCCAAATTAGATATAAAAGTACATTTTAAAATTACGGACACACATGCTTTGGTACATAAATCAAGCTTCCACCCAGCCCACACATTCAGGGGGATTGTGAAATCTCAACTCCTACGATTCCATAGGATTTGTACGAGGCAAGATGATTTCCTGATGGCTGTCAAAACCCTATTCAAGGCCTTGAAGAACCGTGGCTATGGGAAGTCGTTCTTACGGAACTGCCTAAAGACCTTCCGAGAAAGACGACAAAGGGAACGCCCCAATCTCATTCCAATGATTGTGACTTATTCAACTATGTGCAACAGTCTCCAGAGGAGACTTAAACACAATTTTCACCGAATTTTGTCCCCGACGGCATGGATGCCGCAATCGACAGTGATAGCGGCCTATAGAAGGAATAAAAATTTGCAAGATTTATTGGTCCGAGCCAGATTACCGTCATTGGAGAAACGAAAACCTCAGCCATTGAGCAGACACTTCACGGACCTTAAATTCGTCCGAAATGCCCAGGAGAAGACTGTCTTTAAAATAGAACAGGGCTTCAGCCCAGGTTCAACAAATTGTGTTTATTTGATTTTTTGTGAGAAGTGTGGTGTCAAATACGTTGGAGAAACCAAAAACTCTTTAATAATGCGCTTGACACAACACACATACAACATACGTAACAAAAAGGAAATGAACAGACCACTGGTACTCCATTTTGTAGGCCATGGTCTTGAATCTTTGAGGATTTCGGGGCTGCAGCGATGTACGGAGTGGTCGGATAGCAGGAGGAAGGCTGTGGAGAGACATTGGATATGGTTGTTGGGAACGCGGGGTCCTTATGGGTTGAACACCAATCCCAACCCGAACCGCAACCCTCAACCCTTGACATACTAAACCTAACCCTATCCCTAACGCGGGTTTCATATGGGTTGAACACCATTCCCAACCCTAACCCCAACCCTCAACCTAACCCTAACCCCAACCCTTAATCCTAAACCTAACCCTTAACCCTAACCCCAACCCCAACCCTAACCCTAACCCCAACCCCCTAACCCTTAACCCTTAACCCTAACCCTTAACCCTAACCCCAACCCTAACCCCAACCCTAACCCCAACCCTAACCCCCTAACCTTTAACCCTAACCCCAACCCTAACCCCAACCCTAATCCCAACCCTAACCCCAACCCTAACCCCAACCCCCTAACCCTAACCCTAACCCTAACCCCAACCCCCTAACCCTAACCCCAACCCCCTAACCCTAACCCTAACCCCAATCCTAACCCTAACCCCAACCCCTAACCCTAACCCTAACCCCAACCCTAACCCTAACCCCAACCCCAACCCCCTAACCCTAACCCCAACCCCAACCCTAACCCTAACCCCTAACCCCAACCCTAACCCCAACCCTAACCCCAACCCTAACCCTAACCCTAACCCCAACCCCCTAACCCTAACCCCAACCCTAACCCTAATCCTAACCCCAACCCCTAACCCTAACCCTAACCCTAACCCCAACCCCCTAACCCCAACCCCCTAACCCTAACCCCAACCCTAACCCCTAACCATAACCCTAACCTTAACCCTAACCCCTAACCCTAACCCTAACCCAAACCCCAACCCCCTAACCCTAACCCCAACCCCCTAACCCTAACCCTAACCCCAACCCTAACCCTAACCCCTAACCGTAACCCTAACCCTAACCCCAACCCCCTAACCCCAACCCTAACCCTAACCCCAACCCTAACCCCAACTCCTTAACCCTAACCCTAACCCCCTAACCCCAACCCCCTAACCCTAACCTCAACCCCCTAACCCCCTAGCCCTAACCCTAACCCCAACCCTAACCCTAATCCTAACCCCAACCCCAACCCTAACCCCAACCCCTTAACCCTAACTCTAACCCCTAACCCCTAACCCCTAACCCTAACCCCAACCCTAACCCTAACCCTAACCCTAACCCTAACCCAACCCTAATCCTAATCCTGACCCCAACCCCTAACCCTAACCCCAACCCCCTAACCCTAACCCCAACCCCCTAACCCTAACCCCAACCCCAACCCTAACCCCTAACCATAACCCTAACCTTAACCCTAACCCTAACCCCTAACCATAACCCTAACCCTAACCCCTAACCCTAACCCCAACCCCCTAACCCTAACCCTAACCCCCTAACCCTAACCCCAACCCCCTAACCCTAACCCCAACCCCAACCCCAACCCTAACCCTAACCCTAACCCCAACCCCTAACCCTAACCCTAACCCTAACCCTAACCCCAACCCCCTAACCCTAACCCTAACCCTAACCCCAACCCTAACCCCAACCCTAACCCCCAACCCTAACGGGATGTGAATTACATGTATACAGTAAGTATGAAAACTGTATATGGGGTTAATGTTGTATTTAGACACATATGTGTTGTATTACACGGTAATAACACAATTTCATGGTGTTAAACAAGATGAAATTATCATAGGTGCATAATTAGTGGGATGTTAAAATGGACAGTTAATTCATGATGTTAAAATAGGTTAATACGATTAAAATATAATGTATACATAATTAAGAAGTTGTAAATATGTACAGTACATTTGTGGGGATATATATGTACTTTAAAGTTAAATAATAAGTGTACATAAGTGTATAAACTAATAGGGTTGGATATTTACAAGGTTATTTCATGAGGTTTGCTTTTTCATTGTACATGGAGTGGGCGGGTTCAATTTGAGTTGGGGGCGGGCTGGTTTCAAGTTTAAATGATCGCAGACTCACAGCTGCTGCTCAGTTGGAGTTTGGTCGTTGCAGAGACAACATCTCTCGCCAGGAAGAGCTTAATTGCATTTTCATTGTGCCATTTACCTGAAGAAGGCTCTGGATGAGCCGAAACGTCGTTTTGGCACACCATTATTGATATTTTGATTACAAATTGATATTTTTGTTTAAATTTTCAAATTTTTCAAAAAAAATTATTTTTATTAAAATTTTATTTCTCTTTTAAGGATTGTGTGTTTTATGTGTGGGGGGGGCTTATTACTTATATAACAAAGGCGACTCCTATGATAGTAAATAAGTCTGATTATTGAGTTATTATACATATTAAACCCTAGACACACACATACAACATACATTTACGCACAACACAAACAGATACACAAACACAAACAATGGACGGTGGGTGGACAGTAGTCCGTTATGGACGCCGTCGACCTGCACAACAAGACAGGGACTATGGCCCTGAGAGAGGCCGTGGATGGAAGGACCGTGCACCTTCCTTCCGCTCCAGGAGGGGGGGATATTCCCCCTATCCTGCGAGGGGAAGGGTTCAGTCCCTTCTTCCTAACCGGCCAGTGCCTCCTTCGCGGTCCTCTCAGTATGCCGGTCCCAGGAACCGCTCGTATGCAGCGGCAGTTCGCCAAAACTGGAGACCCGCTCAACGCAGACCCTCCCCACGGGCTGCTGGGTCAGAGGTACGGCGACAAGCAGCAGACCCCCAGTTTGGGAGGCTGGTGCGAAAGTTACATGCGGTTGTCAAGACGGTGCATCATCTACGCAATGTGGATCCGAAAAATGACAACCCACAGCCATGCATGATTGCGAGAATGGCTGAAACTTTGACATCAATGATCAAGCCGGCATTCCCCAAACGGCAAACAATGGAACTGGTAGAGGGGAATGCGAGAAATTGGGCTTACACCACCTGTTTAATTTTGTGGGAGCACTATCAGGGGTGTCTGGAGGAACAGCTGGGGGAGTTGTCGGAGATACTTGCCCCAGATTGGAGAGCGGCTTTGGAGGTGGCCGTCCGCTGGGCCAAGTGGAAGCTACCCCATGTCACACAGGAGGTGATTGACCATGTGGAGGCATTGATCATTGCCATGTTGGACAAGAACGGTCCGGGGGTCGCTCCGGCTCCGCTGCCCTCGAGACTTGAGCCCGAGGCTCCATTGCACTCTACACCATCGCCTGTGGCTCGACCAGTGACCCGGCAACGGGCTCCTGCCCAAAAAAATATGGGGCAGGGCCAATTAGAGGTGAACAAGGAGCCTCCAAAGGAGCAAAGGAAACACCGGACAGTTAGGTTACCAGCCGCCTTGACGCTGCCCCTCGAATTAGAGAGGGAGAATGTGCAAACCCTCGAATGGGAAGGGGAGAATGTGGATGCACCACAAATAGAGAAATATGAGGAGGCTCTGGAGGCTACTGTGAGGAGAATGAGAAGGGAGTGGGCACCTGAGAGAATATCGGAGTTGTTGTTGAGACCCCAACTGGAGGAACCCGAGGAATTGTTGTCGCTGGGAACTCCGCCACTGCCCCCGACAGCCCAGGGCTTGCAAAGCCTTCTGGAAACTTCCGAAGCAGACGAAGCGGTGGGGGAACTCATTTCCCTGAATCCTGAACCAGTCCAGATGGAGGCCCAGAAGCCACAGAACAGGGTGGAGGAAATTTCCCTGGGGTCTCAGAACAGTTGGTGGGACATTGAGGAACCCCAGCTGAGTAGAGTGTCATGTCATCAGAACACTCAAAGAAAGATGACGGACTGGAACCTGAATGTTAGGAGGAAGTGTTTAATAATTGGGGATTCCAATTTGGCCAGGATCCCACCTTACTACAATGATGACGTGCAGGTGGAGTGTTACCCAGGCAGCCATTTCAGACATGGTCAGGGCCTGATGGAGAGAACAGTGGCACCGGAGGACGTGGTGGTGGAAAAGATTGTGTTGGCTTTTGGCATTAACAGCAGGGCCAACAAGTGTAAGGGGACCACAGTTAAGAATCTGCAGGGAGCCTTAAGAGCCTCAAAACGAAAGTTCCCTTATGCAGAGGTTTGGATTCCGCTGATTAATTTTTCAGAGACTCTCCCAGCAGAGGAGAAAGATAATCTGCAGGATTTAAATTGCCATATTGAAAGAAATATGGGCTACATTCCTCTCTTGCCTGCTCCCAAATTTCAGGTGGTGGAGGATGACGTTCATTGGACGGAGGAGACGGCAGCAGCCATGTTCACCCATTGGTTGGAGGTTTTAAACTCACCTGCCCATTGAGTCATGATGTAGAAGGGGCAAGAAGGGAACGGTCCTTGGTGGCGCAGGATGTGGTGGTTCTGGCGAAGAATTTTTCTTTATCCAGGCCGCAGCTGAGTGTACTGCAGAAGGGCTTGTCTTTCATTCCTTCCCTGGACATTGGAAAAAACCAAAAAGCACAGTTTGAATTAGATTTACAAAATTATCATAGGAAATTAAAATTGATTACCTATTTCAAGGACTCAGGTAGACAGGACCCACTCCCATGGGTGGGCCCTTCTACCTGGGCGCCTCCGGTATGGGACTTACCTTTGGAAATCCAAGAACTGATTAATTTGGACCGTGAAACATTTGACCAATATTGGATACCTGTCCTGGAAAAACGCAATTTGACGGTGGAGGAGGTAAAAGCTTTACGGGACTTGACACATATAAAACATGTCGTGATAAAGCCAGCCGACAAGGGTTCGGCGGTGGTCGTCATGGGCAGGGAACAATACATCATGGAAGCGGAGAGACAATTGAATGATTCGACATATTACAAAAAATTGGAGAAACCCATTTATTGGGAAACCTTGCCAAAAGTGGCAGAAATTGTAACGCGGTTGAAAAACAAAAAATTTATTAATGCGAAACAGCATAAATATTTGGTGGGGCAGGTGGAACCGAGGGAACGGCGGTTTTACATCCTCCCCAAAATTCATAAAAGTCCCGAAAAGTGGACGGTTCCATTCCAGGTTCCCCCGGGGAGACCGATAGTGTCAGACTGTGGGAGCGACACATACGCCACAGCAGAGTATTTGGACTACTATCTCACGCCGCTCTCAGTGAAACACCCGGCATATGTGAGGGACACATACCATTTTATTGAGATGGTGAAAGCTCTGGAGATTCACTCTGATTTCTTGTTTTTTTCAATGGATGTGGATAGTTTATACACCAACATTCCAATACCAACGGGGATGGAATGCGTGCGCAAGATTTTTCAAAAATATCCCGACCCAAAACGCCCGGATGCTGAATTGCTCGAATTGCTAGAGATCAATTTGACAAGGAACGATTTTATATTTAACAACAGATATTATTTACAAGTAAAAGGCACAGCTATGGGAAAGAAATTTGCCCCAGCTTACGCCAACATATTCATGGCAAATTGGGAGGAGGAAGTTCTTGCGAAATGTAGACAAAAACCATCTTGTTACCTGAGATATTTGGATGATATATGGGGAATTTGGACCGGGACAGAACAAGAATTTTGGAAATTTGTGGCAATTCTAAATTCTCATGATCCGTCAATTCAACTAAAAACTGAAATTCACCGTCAATCAATTGATTTTTTGGACACTACTATTTACAAGGGACAAAATTTTACTCATGATTCCAAATTAGATATAAAAGTACATTTTAAAATTACGGACACACATGCTTTGGTACATAAATCAAGCTTCCACCCAGCCCACACATTCAGGGGGATTGTGAAATCTCAACTCCTACGATTCCATAGGATTTGTACGAGGCAAGATGATTTCCTGATGGCTGTCAAAACCCTATTCAAGGCCTTGAAGAACCGTGGCTATGGGAAGTCGTTCTTACGGAACTGCCTAAAGACCTTCCGAGAAAGACGACAAAGGGAACGCCCCAATCTCATTCCAATGATTGTGACTTATTCAACTATGTGCAACAGTCTCCAGAGGAGACTTAAACACAATTTTCACCGAATTTTGTCCCCGACGGCATGGATGCCGCAATCGACAGTGATAGCGGCCTATAGAAGGAATAAAAATTTGCAAGATTTATTGGTCCGAGCCAGATTACCGTCATTGGAGAAACGAAAACCTCAGCCATTGAGCAGACACTTCACGGACCTTAAATTCGTCCGAAATGCCCAGGAGAAGACTGTCTTTAAAATAGAACAGGGCTTCAGCCCAGGTTCAACAAATTGTGTTTATTTGATTTTTTGTGAGAAGTGTGGTGTCAAATACGTTGGAGAAACCAAAAACTCTTTAATAATGCGCTTGACACAACACACATACAACATACGTAACAAAAAGGAAATGAACAGACCACTGGTACTCCATTTTGTAGGCCATGGTCTTGAATCTTTGAGGATTTCGGGGCTGCAGCGATGTACGGAGTGGTCGGATAGCAGGAGGAAGGCTGTGGAGAGACATTGGATATGGTTGTTGGGAACGCGGGGTCCTTATGGGTTGAACACCAATCCCAACCCGAACCGCAACCCTCAACCCTTGACATACTAAACCTAACCCTATCCCTAACGCGGGTTTCATATGGGTTGAACACCATTCCCAACCCTAACCCCAACCCTCAACCTAACCCTAACCCCAACCCTTAACCCTAAACCTAACCCTTAACCCCAACCCCAACCCCAACCCTAACCCTAACCCCAACCCCCTAACCCTTAACCCTAACCCCAACCCTAACCCCAACCCTAATCCCAACCCTAACCCCAACCCTAACCCCAACCCTAACCCCAACCCTAACCCCAACCCCCTAACCCTAACCCTAACCCCAACCCCCTAACCCCAACCCCCTAACTCTAACCCCAACCCCAACCCCCTAACCCTAACCCTAACCCCAACCCTAACCCTAACCCTAACCCCAACCCCTAACCCTAACCCCAACCCTAACCCTAACCCCAACCCCAACCCCCTAACCCTAACCCCTAACCCTAACCCCAACCCTAACCCCAACCCCCTAACCCTAACCCCAACCCTAACCCTAACCCCAACCCCCTAACCCTAACCCCAACCCTAACCCTAATCCTAACCCCAACCCCTAACCCTAACCCTAACCCCAACCCCAACCCTAACCCCAACCCTAACCCTAACCCCTAACCATAACCCTAACCTTAACCCTAACCCCTAACCCTAACCCAAACCCCAACCCCCTAACCCTAACCCCAACCCCCTAACCCTAACCCCAACCCCCTAACCCTAACCCCAACCCCCTAACCCTAACCCTAACCCCAACCCTAACCCTAACCCTAACCCCAACCCCCTAACCCCAACCCTAACCCTAACCCCAACCCTAACCCCAACTCCTTAACCCTAACCCTAACCCCCTAACCCCAACCCCCTAACCCTAACCTCAACCCCCTAACCCCCTAGCCCTAACCCTAACCCCAACCCTAACCCTAATCCTAACCCCAACCCTAACCCCAACCCCTTAACCCTAACCCCAACCCCTAACCCTAACCCCAACCCCCTAACCCTAACCCCAACCCCCTAACCCTAACCCCTAACCATAACCCTAACCTTAATCCTAACCCTAACCCCTAACCATAACCCTAACCCCTAACCCTAACCCCAACCCCCTAACCCTAACCCTAACCCCAACCCCCTAACCCTAACCCTAACCCCAACCCCCTAACCCCAACCCTAACCCTAACCCTAACCCTAACCCCAACCCCAACCCCTAACCCTAACCCCAACCCCAACCCTAACCCTAACCCTAACCCCAACCCCCTAACCCTAACCCTAACCCCAACCCTAACCCTAACCCCTAACCCCTAACCCCCAACCCTAACGGGATGTGAATTACATGTATACAGTAAGTATGAAAACTGTATATGGGGTTAATGTTGTATTTAGACATATATGTGTTGTATTACACGGTAATAACACAATTTCATGGTGTTAAACAAGATGAAAATATCATAGGTGCATAATTAGTGGGATGTTAAAATGGACAGTTAATTCATGATGTTAAAATAGGTTAATACGATTAAAATATAATGTATACATAATTAAAGAGTTGTAAATATGTACAGTACATTTGTGGGGATATATATGTACTTTAAAGTTAAATATTAAGTGTACATAAGTGTATAAACTAATAGGGTTGGATATTTACAAGGTTATTTCATGAGGTTTGCTTTTTCATTGTACATGGAGTGGGCGGGTTCAATTTGAGTTGGGGGCGGGCTGGTTTCAAGTTTAAATGATCGCAGACTCACAGCTGCTGCTCAGTTGGAGTTTGGTCGTTGCAGAGACAACATCTCTCGCCAGGAAGAGCTTAATTGCATTTTCATTGTGCCATTTACCTGAAGAAGGCTCTGGATGAGCCGAAACGTCGTTTTGGCACACCATTATTGATATTTTGATTACAAATTGATATTTTTGTTTAAATTTTCAAATTTTTCAAAAAAATTATTTTTATTATAATTTTATTTCTCTTTTAAGGATTGTGTGTTTTATGTGTGGGGGGGCTTATTACTTATATAACAAAGGCGACTCCTATGATAGTAAATAAGTCTGATTATTGAGTTATTATACATATTAAACCCTAGACACACACACACAACATACATTTACGCACAACACAAACAGATACACAAACACAAACAATGGACGGTGGGTGGACAGTAGTCCGTTATGGACGCCGTCGACCTGTACAACAGGACAGGGACTATGGCCCTGAGAGAGGCCGTGGATGGAAGGACCGTGCACCTTCCTTCCGCTCCAGGAGGGGGGGATATTCCCCCTATCCTGCAAGGGGAAGGGTTCAGTCCCTTCTTCCTAACCCTAACCCTAACCCTAACCCTAACCCTAACCCCTAACCCCTAACCCCTAACCCTAACCCTAACCCTAACCCTAACCCTAACCCTAACCCTAACCCCTAACCCTAACCCTAACCCTAACCCTAACCCTAACCCTAACCCTAACCCTAAACCCTAACCCTAACCCTAACCCTAACCCTAACCCTAACCCTAAACCCTAAACCCTAACCCTAACCCTAAACCCTAAACCCTAACCCTAACCCTAACCCTAACCCTAACCCTAACCCTAACCCCAACCCTAACCCTAACCCTAACCCTAACCCCCAACCCTAACCCCAGCCCCAACCCTAACCCCAACCCTAACCCCAACCCCAACCCTAGCCCTAACAACAACCCTAACCCTAACCCCAACCCTAACCCCAACCTGTCTCAGGTATGGTGTTCAACTTTCCCCAGCACAAATGCCTAACCTCAACCACGTTGAATCTGGTACGAGCCCTGTTTCGGTTTCTGTGTACACCCTATCCCGGTCTGAAAACCTAACCTCAACCATGGTGGGTCCTATATAAATCCTGCTTTGTTCTAAACCATAAACCCAACCAGTGGAGGGAGTTATAGAAACCCTGATTAATTTCATAGCCCTAATCCTAACGGCCTAACTCCAGCTAATCCAATCACAGTGTGTGACACCTCGAATAATAACCTTGGCTAGGCTAACGACCGTGGAGAACTTGGCTTTGATACCGTTTGGTAGGGATTATTGGATGAGTTTCTCAAAAAGGGAAATGATAACCCAACCAGTGGAGGGAGTTATAGAAACCCTAATTAATTTCATAGCCCTAATCCTAACGGCCTAACTCCAGCTAATCCAATCACAGTGTGTGACACCTCGAATAATAACCTTGGCTAGGCTAACGACCGTGGAGAACTTGGCTTTGATACCGTTTGGTAGGGATTATTGGATGAGTTTCTCAAAAAGGGAAATGATAACCCAACCAGTGGAGGGAGTTATAGAAACCCTGATTAATTTCATAGCCCTAATCCTAACGGCCTAACTCCAGCTAATCCAATCACAGTGTGTGACACCTCGAATAATAACCTTGGCTAGGCGGACGACCGTGGAGAACTTGGCTTTGATACCGTTTGGTAGGGATTATTGGATGGGTTTCTCAAAAAGGGAAATGATTATGAAGAGTACAGGTTCAACAAGAGCCAAACACATTTTGGTTATTAAGAATTTTTATGAAACCGAGGTGAGACATAAGCACAAGAGTTGCAGAATAACGAGCGCCGGCCAGTGCCTTGCCCTTGGTATCTTGACAACCGTCCAGTCTAATGATGAGGCGGGAGGTACCCGGGAGTTAACCCCTTTCCAAAAACCTAACCCTAACCCTAACCCTAACCCTAACCCTAACCTAACCCTAACCCTAACCCTAACCCTAACCCTAACCCTAACCCTAACCCCTAACCCTAACCCTAACCCTAACCCTAACCCTAACCCTAACCCTAACCCCAAACCCCTAACCCTAACCCTAACCCTATATTCAAAAACAGTACTGAACCGTAGCATCCTAGTTAGCTGAGCCGGTAGAGCACTAGACTCTTAATCTCAGGGTCTTGGGTTTGAGACTTACATTGGGAGTTGTTTTTTTTGTGGGATATTTTGTCTAGTTTTGTCATAGCTTTGTCTACATATTCAAAAACAGTACTGATATTTTAGATGCCCAATTAGCTTAGTCGGTAGAGCAATAGACTCTTAAACTCAGGGTCATAGTTTCGAGCCCAATGTTGGGAGTTTTTTTTTTGTGGGATATTTAGTCTAGTATTTTTCATAGCTTTGTCTACATATTCAAAAACTGTACTGAATCCATAGAATCCTAGTTTGCTCAGTCGGTAGAGCACTAGAATCTTAATCTCAGGGTCATGGTTTCGAGCCCAATGTTAGGAGTTTTTTTTTTGTGGGATATTTAGTCTAGTATTTTTCATAGCTTTGTCTACATATTCAAAAACAGTACTGAATCCGTAGAAGCCTAGTTAACACAGTTGGTAGAGCACTAGACTCTCAATCTCAGGTTCATGGGTTTGAGCCCAATGTTGGGAGTTTTTTTTTTGTGGGATATTTAGTCTAGTATTTTTCATAGCTTTGTCTACATAATCAAAAACAGTACTGAACCTGTATAAACCTAGTTAGCTCAATCAGTAGATCACTAGACTCTTAATCTCAGGGTCATGGGTTCGAGTCCAATGTTGGGAGGTTTTTATTTTGTGGGATATGTAGTCTAGTATTTTTCATAGCTTTGACTACATATTCAAAAACAGTATGGACTCAGTAGAAGCCTAGTTAGCACAGTTGGTAGAGCACTAGACTCTTAATCTCAGGGTCATGGGTTTGAGCCTAATGTTAGGAGTTTTTTTTTTGTGGGATATTTAGTCTAGTATTTTTCATAGCTTTGTCTACATATTCAAAAACAGTACTGAATCCATAGAAGCCTAGTTAACACAGTTGGTAGAGCACTAGACTCTCAATCTCAGGTTCATGGGTTTGAGCCCAATGTTGGGAGTTTTTTTTTTGTGGGATATTTAGTCTAGTATTTTTCATAGCTTTGTCTACATAATCAAAAACAGTACCGAACCTGTAGAAACCTAGTTAGCTCAATCAGTAGATCACTAGACTCTTAATCTCAGGGTCATGGGTTCGAGCCCAATGTTGGGAGGTTTTTATTTTGTGGGATATGTAGTCTAGTATTTTTCATAGCTTTTACTACATATTCAAAAACAGTATGGACTCCGTAGAAGCCTAGTTAGCACAGTTGGTAGAGCACTAGACTCTCAATCTCAGGTTCATGGTTTTGAGCCCAATGTTGGGAGTTGTTTTTTTTGTGGGATATTTAGTCTAGTATTTTTCATAGCTTTGTCTACATATTCAAAAACAGTACTGAATCTGTACAATCCTAGTTAGCTCAGTCGGTAAAACACTAGGCTCTTAATATCTGGGTCATGGGTTTGAGCCAAGTGTTGGGAGTTTTTTTTTTTTTGTGGGATATTTAGTCTAGTATTTTTCATAGCTTTGTCTACATATTCAAAAACAGTACTGATACTTTAGATGCCCAGTTAGCTCAGTCGGTAGAGCACTATTCTCTCAATCTCTGGTCAAGGGTTCAAGCCCAATGTTGGGAGTTTTTTTTTTTTTTGTGGGATATTTTGTCTAGTTTTGTCATAGCTTTGTCTACATATTCAAAAACAGTACTGAACCCGTAGAAGCCCAGTTGGCTCAGTCGGTAAACCACTAGACTCTTAAACTCAGGGTCATAGTTTCGAGCCCAAAGTTGGGAATTTTTTTTTTGTGGGATATTTCTTCTAGTATTTTTCATAGCTTTGTCTACATATTCAAACACAGTACTGAATCTGGAGAATCCTAGTTAGCTCAGTCGGTAGAGCACTAGACTCTTAATCTCAGGGTCTTGGGTTCAAGCCCAAATTTGGAGGGTGTTTGTTTTGTGCGATATTTGATCTAGTTTTGTCAAAGCTTTGTCTACATATTCAAAAAGAGTACTGATATTTTAGATGCCCAGTTAGCTTAGTCGGTAGAGCAATAGACTCTTAATCTCAGGGTCTTGGGTTTGAGCCTAACATTCTGAGGTTGTTTTTATTGTGGGATATATTGTCTAGTCTTTGTCATAGCTTTGTCTACATATTCAAAAACAGTACTGATACTTTAGATACACAGTTAGCTCAGTCGGTAGAGCACGAGACTCTCAATCTCAGGTCATGCGTTCGATCCCAATGTTGGGAGGTTGGTTTTTTTTGTGGGATATTTTGTCTAGTTTTGTCATAGCTTTGTCTAAATATTCAAAAACAGTACTAAACCCGTAGAAGCCCAGTTAGCTCAGTCGGTAGACCACCAGACTCTTAAACTCAGGGTCATAGTTTTGAGCCCAATGTTGGGAGTTTTTTTTGTTGTAGGATATTTAGTCTAGTATTTTTCATAGCTTTGTCTACATATTCAAACACAGTACTGAATCTGGAGAATCCTAGTTAGCTCAGTCGGTAGAGCACTAGACTCTTAATCTCAGGGTCTTGGGTTCAAGCCCAAATTTTGAGGGTGTTTGTTTTGTGTGATATTTGATCTAGTTTTGTCATAGCTTTGTCTACATATTCAAAAACAGTACTGAAACCATACAACCCTAGTAAACTCAGTCGGTAGAGCACTAGACTCCTAATCTAAGGTTCATGGGTTAGAGCCCAATATTGTGAGTTTTTTTTTCGTGGGATATTTAATCTAGTATTTTTCATAGTTTTGTCTACATATTCAAAAACAGTACTGAATCTGTAGAAGCGAAGTTAGCTCAGTCGGTAGAGCACTAGACTCTTAATCTCAGGGTCATGGGTTCGAGCCCAATGTTGGGAGTTTTTTTTTTTGTGGGATATTTAGTCTAGTATTTTTCATAGCTTTGTCTACATATTCAAAAACAGTACTGAATCTGTAGAAGCCTAGTTAGCACAGTTGGTAGAGCACTAGACTCTCAATCTCCGGTTCATGGGTTTGAGCCCAATGTTGGGAGTTTTTTTTTTGTGGGATATTTAGTCTAGTATTTTTCATAGCTTTGTCTACATAATCAAAAACAGTACTGAACCTGTATAAACCTAGTTAGCTCAATCAGTAGATCACTAGACTCTTAATCTCAGGGTCATGGGTTCGAGTCCAATGTTGGGAGGTTTTTATTTTGTGGGATATGTAGTCTAGTATTTTTCATAGCTTTGACTACATATTCAAAAACAGTATGGACTCAGTAGAAGCCTAGTTAGCACAGTTGGTAGAGCACTAGACTCTTAATCTCAGGGTCATGGGTTTGAGCCTAATGTTAGGAGTTTTTTTTTTGTGGGATATTTAGTCTAGTATTTTTCATAGCTTTGTCTACATATTCAAAAACAGTACTGAATCCATAGAAGCCTAGTTAACACAGTTGGTAGAGCACTAGACTCTCAATCTCAGGTTCATGGGTTTGAGCCCAATGTTGGGAGTTTTTTTTTTGTGGGATATTTAGTCTAGTATTTTTCATAGCTTTGTCTACATAATCAAAAACAGTACCGAACCTGTAGAAACCTAGTTAGCTCAATCAGTAGATCACTAGACTCTTAATCTCAGGGTCATGGGTTCGAGCCCAATGTTGGGAGGTTTTTATTTTGTGGGATATGTAGTCTAGTATTTTTCATAGCTTTTACTACATATTCAAAAACAGTATGGACTCCGTAGAAGCCTAGTTAGCACAGTTGGTAGAGCACTAGACTCTCAATCTCAGGTTCATGGTTTTGAGCCCAATGTTGGGAGTTGTTTTTTTTGTGGGATATTTAGTCTAGTATTTTTCATAGCTTTGTCTACATATTCAAAAACAGTACTGAATCTGTACAATCCTAGTTAGCTCAGTCGGTAAAACACTAGGCTCTTAATATCTGGGTCATGGGTTTGAGCCAAGTGTTGGGAGTTTTTTTTTTTTTGTGGGATATTTAGTCTAGTATTTTTCATAGCTTTGTCTACATATTCAAAAACAGTACTGATACTTTAGATGCCCAGTTAGCTCAGTCGGTAGAGCACTATTCTCTCAATCTCTGGTCAAGGGTTCAAGCCCAATGTTGGGAGTTTTTTTTTTTTTGTGGGATATTTTGTCTAGTTTTGTCATAGCTTTGTCTACATATTCAAAAACAGTACTGAACCCGTAGAAGCCCAGTTGGCTCAGTCGGTAAACCACTAGACTCTTAAACTCAGGGTCATAGTTTCGAGCCCAAAGTTGGGAATTTTTTTTTTGTGGGATATTTCTTCTAGTATTTTTCATAGCTTTGTCTACATATTCAAACACAGTACTGAATCTGGAGAATCCTAGTTAGCTCAGTCGGTAGAGCACTAGACTCTTAATCTCAGGGTCTTGGGTTCAAGCCCAAATTTGGAGGGTGTTTGTTTTGTGCGATATTTGATCTAGTTTTGTCAAAGCTTTGTCTACATATTCAAAAAGAGTACTGATATTTTAGATGCCCAGTTAGCTTAGTCGGTAGAGCAATAGACTCTTAATCTCAGGGTCTTGGGTTTGAGCCTAACATTCTGAGGTTGTTTTTATTGTGGGATATATTGTCTAGTCTTTGTCATAGCTTTGTCTACATATTCAAAAACAGTACTGATACTTTAGATACACAGTTAGCTCAGTCGGTAGAGCACGAGACTCTCAATCTCAGGTCATGCGTTCGATCCCAATGTTGGGAGGTTGGTTTTTTTTGTGGGATATTTTGTCTAGTTTTGTCATAGCTTTGTCTAAATATTCAAAAACAGTACTGAACCCGTAGAAGCCCAGTTAGCTCAGTCGGTAGACCACCAGACTCTTAAACTCAGGGTCATAGTTTTGAGCCCAATGTTGGGAGTTTTTTTTGTTGTAGGATATTTAGTCTAGTATTTTTCATAGCTTTGTCTACATATTCAAACACAGTACTGAATCTGGAGAATCCTAGTTAGCTCAGTCGGTAGAGCACTAGACTCTTAATCTCAGGGTCTTGGGTTCAAGCCCAAATTTTGAGGGTGTTTGTTTTGTGTGATATTTGATCTAGTTTTGTCATAGCTTTGTCTACATATTCAAAAACAGTACTGAAACCATACAACCCTAGTAAACTCAGTCGGTAGAGCACTAGACTCCTAATCTAAGGTTCATGGGTTAGAGCCCAATATTGTGAGTTTTTTTTTCGTGGGATATTTAATCTAGTATTTTTCATAGTTTTGTCTACATATTCAAAAACAGTACTGAATCTGTAGAAGCGAAGTTAGCTCAGTCGGTAGAGCACTAGACTCTTAATCTCAGGGTCATGGGTTCGAGCCCAATGTTGGGAGTTTTTTTTTTTGTGGGATATTTAGTCTAGTATTTTTCATAGCTTTGTCTACATATTCAAAAACAGTACTGAATCTGTAGAAGCCTAGTTAGCACAGTTGGTAGAGCACTAGACTCTCAATCTCCGGTTCATGGGTTTGAGCCCAATGTTGGGAGTTTTTTTTTTTTGTGGGATATTTAGTCTAGTATTTTTCATAGCTTTGTCTACATATTCAAAAACAGTACTGAATCCGTAGAAGCCTAGTTCGCACAGTTGGTAGAGCACAAGACTCTTAATCTCAGGTTCATGGGTTCGAGCCCAATGTTGTGAGTTTTTTTTTCGCAGGATATTTAATCTAGTATTTTTCATAGTTTTGTCTACATTTTCAAAAACAGTACTGAATCCGTAGAAGCCTAGTTAGCACAGTTGGTAGATTACTAGACTCTCAATCTCAGGTTCATGGGTTTGAGCCCTATGTTGGGAGTTTTTTTTTTTGTGGGATATTTAGTCGTTTTTTTCATAGCTTTGTCTACATATTCAAAAACAGTACTGAATACGTAGAATCCTAGTTAGCTCAGTCGGTAGAGCACTAGACTCTTAATCTCAGGGTCATGGGTTCAAGCCCAATGTTAGGAGTTTTTTTTTGTGGGATATTTAGTCTAGTATTTTTCATAGCTGTGTCTACATATTCAAAAACAGTACTGAATCCGTAGAAGCCTAGTTAACACAGTTGGTAGAGCACTAGACTCTCAATCTCAGGTTCATGGGTTTGAGCCCAATGTTGGGAGTTTTTTTTTTGTGGGATATTTAGTCTAGTATTTTTCATAGCTTTGTCTACATATTCAAAATCAGTACTGAATCCGTAGAATCCTAGTTAGCTCAGTCGGTAAAACACTAGGCTCTTAATCTCTGGGTCTTGGGTTCAAGCCCAAATTTGGAGGGTGTTTGTTTTGTGCGATATTTGATCTAGTTTTGTCATAGCTTTGTCTACAAATTTAAAAACAGTACTGTAACCATACGACCCTGGTTAGCTCAGTCGGTAGAGCACTAGACTCTTTATCTCAGGGTCATGGGTTCGAGTCCAATGTTGGGAGTTTTTTTTTTGCTGGATATTTAGTCTTGTATTTTTCATAGCTTTGTCTACATATTCAAAAACAGTACTGAATCCGTAGAAGCCTAGTTAGCACAGTTGGTATAGCACTACACTCTCAATCTCAGGTTCATGGGTTTGAGCCCAATGTTGGGAGTTTTTTTTTTTGTGGGATATTTAGTCTAGTATTTTTCATAGCTTTGTCTACATATTCAAAAACAGTACTGAATCCGTAGCATACTAGTTAGCTGAGCCGGTAGAGCACTAGACTCTTAATCTCAGGGTCTTGGGTTTGAGACTTACATTGGGAGTTGTTTTTTTTGTGGGATATTTTGTCTAGTTTTGTCATAGCTTTGTCTACATATTCAAAAACAGTACTGATATTTTAGCTGCCCAGTTAGCTTAGTCGGTAGAGCAATAGACTCTTAATCTCAGGGTCTTGGGTTTGAGCCTTACATGCTGAGGTTGTTTTTATTGTGGGATATATTTAGTCTTTGTCATAGCTTTGTCTACATATTCAAAAACAGTACTGATACTTTAGATGCGCAGTTAGCTCAGTCGGTAGAGCACTAGACTCTTAAACTTAGGGTCATAGTTTTGAGCCCAATGTTGGGAGTTTTTTTTTTGTGGGATATTTAGTCTAGTATTTTTCATAGCTTTGTCTACATATTCAAAAACAGTACTGAACCCGTAGAAGCCCAGTTAGCTCAGTCGGTAGTCCACTAGACTCTTAAACTTAGGGTCATAGTTTCGAGCCCAATGTTGGGAGTTTTTTTTTTGTGAGATATTTAGTCTAGTATTTTTCATAGCTTTGTCTACATATTCAAACACAGTACTGAATCCAGAGAATCCTAGTTAGCTCAGTCGGTAGAGCACTAGACTGTCAATCTCAGGTTCATTGGTTTGAGCCCAATGTTGGGAGTTTTTTTTTTTTGTGGGATATTTAGTCTAGTATTTTTCATAGCTTTGTCTATATATTCAAAAACAGTACTGAACCGTAGCATCCTAGTTAGCTGAGCCGGTAGAGCACTAGACTCTTAATCTCAGGGTCTTGGGTTTGAGACTTACATTGGGAGTTGTTTTTTTTGTGGGATATTTTGTCTAGTTTTGTCATAGCTTTGTCTACATATTCAAAAACAGTACTGATATTTTAGATGCCCAGTTAGCTTAGTCGGTAGAGCAATATACTCTTAATCTCAGGGTCTTGGGTTTGGGCCTTACATTCTGAGGTTGTTTTTATTGTGGGATATATTGTCTAGTATTTTTCATAGCTTTGACTACATATACAAAAACAGTACTGAATCCGTAGAAGCCTAGTTAACACAGTTGGTAAATTACTAGCCTCTCAATCTCAGGTTCATGGGTTTGAGCCCAATGTTGGGAGTTTTTTTTTTTGTGGGATATTTAGTCTAGTATTTTTCATAGCTTTGTCTACATATTCAAAAAAAGTACTGATACTTTAGATGCCCAGTTAGCTCAGTCGGTAGAACACGAGACTCTCAATCTCAGGTCATGCGTTCGATCCCAATGTTGGGAGGTTGTTTTTTTTTGTGGGATATTTTGTCTAGTTTTGTCATAGCTTTGTCTATATATTCAAAAACAGTACTGAACCCGTAGAAGCCCAGTTAGCTCAGTCGGTAGACCACCAGACTCTTAAACTCAGGGTCATAGTTTTGAGCCCAATGTTGGGAGTTTTTTTTTTGTAGGATATTTAGTCTAGTATTTTTCATAGCTTTGTCTACATATTCAAACACAGTACTGAATCTGGAGAATCCTAGTTAGCTCAGTCGGTAGAGCACTAGACTCTTAATCTCAGGGTCTTGGGTTCAAGCCCAAATTTTGAGGGTGTTTGTTTTGTGCGATATTTGATCTAGTTTTGTCATAGCTTTGTCTACATATTCAAAAACTACTGAAACCATACAACCCTAGTAAACTCAGTCGGTAGAGCACTAGACTCCTAATCTCAGGTTCATGGGTTCGAGCCCAATATTGTGAGGTTTTTTTTCGTGGGAAATTTAATCTAGTATTTTTCATAGTTGGGTCTACATTTTCAAAAACAGTACTGAATCTGTAGAAGCGAAGTTAGCTCAGTCGGTAGAGCACTAGACTCTTAATCTCAGGGTCATGGGTTTGAGCCCAATGTTGGGAGTTTTTTTTTTTTGTGGGATATTTAGTCTAGTATTTTTCATAGCTTTGTCTACATATTCAAAAACAGTACTGAATCCGTAGAAGCCTAGTTCGCACAGTTGGTAGAGCACAAGACTCTTAATCTCAGGTTCATGGGTTCGAGCCCAATGTTGTGAGTTTTTTTTTCGTGGGATATTTAATCTAGTATTTTTCATAGTTTTGTCTACATATTCAAAAACAGTACTGAATCCGTAGAATCCTAGTTAGCTCAGTCGGTAAAACACTAGGCTCTTAATCTCTGGGTCTTGGGTTCAAGCCCAAATTTGGAGGGTGTTTGTTTTGTGCGATATTTGATCTAGTTTTGTCATAGCTTTGTCTACAAATTTAAAAACAGTACTGAAACCATACGACCCTGGTTAGCTCAGTCGGTAGAGCACTAGACTCTTAATCTCAGGGTCATTGGTTCGAGTCCAATGTTGGGAGTTTTTTTTTTGCTGGATATTTAGTCTAGGATTTTTCATAGCTTTGTCTACATATTCAAAAACAGTACTGAATCCGTAGCATACTAGTTAGCTGAGCCGGTAGAGCACTAAACTCTTAATCTCAGGGTCTTGGGTTTGAGACTTACATTGGGAGTTGTTTTTTTTGTGGGATATTTTGTCTAGTTTTGTCATAGCTTTGTCTACATATTCAAAAACAGTACTGATATTTTAGATGCCCAGTTAGCTTAGTCGGTAGAGCAATAGACTCTTAATCTCAGGGTCTTGGGTTTGAGCCTTACATGCTGAGGTTGTTTTTATTGTGGGATATATTTAGTCTTTGTCATAGCTTTGTCTACATATTCAAAAACAGTACTGATACTTTAGATGCCCAGTTAGCTCAGTCGGTAGCGCACGAGACTCTCAATCTCAGGTCATGGGTTCGAGCCCAATGTTGGGAGGTTGTTTTTTTTTGTGAGATATTTTGTCTAGTTTTGTCATAGCTTTGTCTATATATTCAAAAACAGTACTGAACCCGTAGAAGCCCAGTTAGCTCAGTCGGTAGAGCACTAGACTCTTAATCTCAGGGTCATGGGTTTGAGCCTAATGTTAGGAGTTTTTTTTTTGTGGGATATTTAGTCTAGTATTTTTCATAGCTTTGACTACATATACAAAAACAGTACTGAGTTCGTAGAAGCCTAGTTTGCACAGTTGATAGATTACTAGACTCTCAATCTCAGGTTCATGGGTTTGAGTCCAATTTTGGGAGTTTTTTTTTTGTGGGATATTTAGTCTAGTATTTTTCATAGCTTTGTCTACATATTCAAAAACTGTACTGAATCCATAGAATCCTAGTTTGCTCAGTCGGTAGAGCACTAGAATCTTAATCTCAGGGTCATGGTTTCGAGCCCAATGTTAGGAGTTTTTTTTTTGTGGGATATTTAGTCTAGTATTTTTCATAGCTTTGTCTACATATTCAAAAACAGTACTGAATCCGTAGAAGCCTAGTTAACACAGTTGGTAGAGCACTAGACTCTCAATCTCAGGTTCATGGGTTTGAGCCCAATGTTGGGAGTTTTTTTTTTGTGGGATATTTAGTCTAGTATTTTTCATAGCTTTGTCTACATAATCAAAAACAGTACTGAACCTGTATAAACCTAGTTAGCTCAATCAGTAGATCACTAGACTCTTAATCTCAGGGTCATGGGTTCGAGTCCAATGTTGGGAGGTTTTTATTTTGTGGGATATGTAGTCTAGTATTTTTCATAGCTTTGACTACATATTCAAAAACAGTATGGACTCAGTAGAAGCCTAGTTAGCACAGTTGGTAGAGCACTAGACTCTTAATCTCAGGGTCATGGGTTTGAGCCTAATGTTAGGAGTTTTTTTTTTGTGGGATATTTAGTCTAGTATTTTTCATAGCTTTGTCTACATATTCAAAAACAGTACTGAATCCGTAGAAGCCTAGTTAACACAGTTGGTAGAGCACTAGACTCTCAATCTCAGGTTCATGGGTTTGAGCCCAATGTTGGGAGTTTTTTTTTGTGGGATATTTAGTCTAGTATTTTTCATAGCTTTGTCTACATAATCAAAAACAGTACCGAACCTGTAGAAACCTAGTTAACTCAATCAGTAGATCACTAGACTCTTAATCTCAGGGTCATGGGTTCGAGCCCAATGTTGGGAGGTTTTTATTTTGTGGGATATGTAGTCTAGTATTTTTCATAGCTTTTACTACATATTCAAAAACAGTATGGACTCCGTAGAAGCCTAGTTAGCACAGTTGGTAGAGCACTAGACTCTCAATCTCAGGTTCATGGTTTTGAGCCCAATGTTGGGAGTTGTTTTTTTTGTGGGATATTTAGTCTAGTATTTTTCATAGCTTTGTCTACATATTCAAAAACAGTACTGAATCTGTACAATCCTAGTTAGCTCAGTCGGTAAAACACTAGGCTCTTAATATCTGGGTCATGGGTTTGAGCCAAGTGTTGGGAGTTTTTTTTTTTTTGTGGGATATTTAGTCTAGTATTTTTCATAGCTTTGTCTACATATTCAAAAACAGTACTGATACTTTAGATGCCCAGTTAGCTCAGTCGGTAGAGCACTATTCTCTCAATCTCTGGTCAAGGGTTCAAGCCCAATGTTGGGAGTTTTTTTTTTTTGTGGGATATTTTGTCTAGTTTTGTCATAGCTTTGTCTACATATTCAAAAACAGTACTGAACCCGTAGAAGCCCAGTTGGCTCAGTCGGTAAACCACTAGACTCTTAAACTCAGGGTCATAGTTTCGAGCCCAATGTTGGGATTTTTTTTTTTGTGGGATATTTCTTCTAGTATTTTTCATAGCTTTGTCTACATATTCAAACACAGTACTGAATCTGGAGAATCCTAGTTAGCTCAGTCGGTAGAGCACTAGACTCTTAATCTCAGGGTCTTGGGTTCAAGCCCAAATTTGGAGGGTGTTTGTTTTGTGCGATATTTGATCTAGTTTTGTCATAGCTTTGTCTACATATTCAAAAACAGTACTGATATTTTAGATGCCCAGTTAGCTTAGTCGGTAGAGCAATAGACTCTTAATCTCAGGGTCTTGGGTTTGAGCCTAACATTCTGAGGTTGTTTTTATTGTGGGATATATTGTCTAGTCTTTGTCATAGCTTTGTCTACATATTCAAAAGCAGTACTGATACTTTAGATACACAGTTAGCTCAGTCGGTAGAGCACGAGACTCTCAATCTCAGGTCATGCGTTCGATCCCAATGTTGGGAGGTTGTTTTTTTTTGTGGGATATTTTGTCTAGTTTTGTCATAGCTTTGTCTATATATTCAAAAACAGTACTGAACCCGTAGAAGCCCAGTTAGCTCAGTCGGTAGACCACCAGACTCTTAAACTCAGGGTCATAGTTTTGAGCCCAATGTTGGGAGTTTTTTTTGTTGTAGGATATTTAGTCTAGTATTTTTCATAGCTTTGTCTACATATTCAAACACAGTACTGAATCTGGAGAATCCTAGTTAGCTCAGTCGGTAGAGCACTAGACTCTTAATCTCAGGGTCTTGGGTTCAAGCCCAAATTTTGAGGGTGTTTGTTTTGTGCGATATTTGATCTAGTTTTGTCATAGCTTTGTCTACATATTCAAAAACAGTACTGAAACCATACAACCCTAGTAAACTCAGTCGGTAGAGCACTAGACTCCTAATCTAAGGTTCATGGGTTAGAGCCCAATATTGTGAGTTTTTTTTTTCGTGGGATATTTAATCTAGTATTTTTCATAGTTTTGTCTACATTTTCAAAAACAGTACTGAATCTGTAGAAGCGAAGTTAGCTCAGTCGGTAGAGCACAAGACTCTTAATCTCAGGTTCATGGGTTCGAGCCCAATGTTGTGAGGTTTTTTTTCGTGGGATATTTAATCTAGTATTTTTCATTGTTTTGTCTACATTTTCAAAAACAGTACTGAATCTGTAGAAGCCAAGTTTTTTCAGTCGGTAGAGCACTATACTCTTAATCTCAGGGTCATGGGTTCGAGCCCAATGTTGGGAGTTTTTTTTTTTGTGGGATATTTAGTCTAGTATTTTTCATAGCTTTGTCTACATATTCAAAAACAGTACTGAATCTGTAGAAGCCTAGTTAGCACAGTTGGTAAAGCACTAGACTCTCAATCTCAGGTTCATGGGTTTGAGCCCAATGTTGGGAGTTTTTTTTTTTTGTGGGATATTTAGTCTAGTATTTTTCATAGCTTTGTCTACATATTCAAAAACAGTACTGAATCCGTAGAAGCCTAGTTAGCACAGTTGGTAGAGCACAAGACTCTTAATCTCAGGTTCATGGGTTCGAGCCCAATGTTGTGAGTTTTTTTTTTGCAGGATATTTAATCTAGTTTTTTTCATAGTTTTGTCTACATTTTCAAAAACAGTACTGAATCCGTAGAAGCCTAGTTAGCACAGTTGGTAGATTACTAGACTCTCAATCTCAGGTTCATGGGTTTGAGCCCTATGTTGGGAGTTTTTTTTTTTGTGGGATATTTAGTCTAGTTTTTTTCATAGCTTTGTCTACATATTCAAAAACAGTACTGAATACGTAGAATCCTAGTTAGCTCAGTCGGTAGCGCACGAGACTCTCAATCTCAGGTCATGGGTTCGAGCCCAATGTTGGGAGGTTGTTTTTTTTTGTGGGATATTTTGTGTAGTTTTGTCATAGCTTTGTCTATATATTCAAAAACAGTACTGAACCCGTAGAAGCCCAGTTAGCTCAGTCGGTAGAGCACTAGACTCTTAATCTCAGGGTCATGGGTTTGAGCCCAATGTTGGGAGTTTTTTTTTTTTGTGGGATATTTAGTCTAGTATTTTTCATAGCTTTGTCTACATATTCAAAAACAGTACTGAATCCGTAGAAGCCTAGTTCGCACAGTTGGTAGAGCACAAGACTCTTAATCTCAGGTTCATGGGTTCGAGCCCAATGTTGTGAGTTTTTTTTTCGTGGGATATTTAATCTAGTATTTTTCATAGTTTTGTCTACATATTCAAAAACAGTACTGAATCCGTAGAATCCTAGTTAGCTCAGTCGGTAAAACACTAGGCTCTTAATCTCTCGGTCTTGGGTTCAAGCCCAAATTTGGAGGGTGTTTGTTTTGTGCGATATTTGATCTAGTTTTGTCATAGCTTTGTCTACAAATTTAAAAACAGTACTGAAACCATACGACCCTGGTTAGCTCAGTCGGTAGAGCACTAGACTCTTAATCTCAGGGTCATTGGTTCGAGTCCAATGTTGGGAGTTTTTTTTTTGCTGGATATTTAGTCTTGTATTTTTCATAGCTTTGTCTACATATTCAAAAACAGTACTGAATCCGTAGAAGCCTAGTTAGCACAGTTGGTAGAGCACTACACTCTCAATCTCAGGTTCATGGGCTTGAGCCCAATGTTGGGAGTTTTTTTTTTTTGTGGGATATTTAGTCTAGTATTTTTCATAGCTTTGTCTACATATTCAAAAACAGTACTGAATCCGTAGCATACTAGTTAGCTGAGCCGGTAGAGCACTAAACTCTTAATCTCAGGGTCTTGGGTTTGAGACTTACATTGGGAGTTGTTTTTTTTGTGGGATATTTTGTCTAGTTTTGTCATAGCTTTGTCTACATATTCAAAAACAGTACTGATATTTTAGATGCCCAGTTAGCTTAGTCGGTAGAGCAATAGACTCTTAATCTCAGGGTCTTGGGTTTGAGCCTTACATGCTGAGGTTGTTTTTATTGTGGGATATATTTAGTCTTTGTCATAGCTTTGTCTACATATTCAAAAACAGTACTGATACTTTAGATGCCCAGTTAGCTCAGTCGGTAGCGCACGAGACTCTCAATCTCAGGTCATGGGTTCGAGCCCAATGTTGGGAGGTTGTTTTTTTTTGTGAGATATTTTGTCTAGTTTTGTCATAGCTTTGTCTATATATTCAAAAACAGTACTGAACCCGTAGAAGCCCAGTTAGCTCAGTCGGTAGAGCACTAGACTCTTAATCTCAGGGTCATGGGTTTGAGCCTAATGTTAGGAGGTTTTTTTTTGTGGGATATTTAGTCTAGTATTTTTCATAGCTTTGACTACATATACAAAAACAGTACTGAGTTCGCAGAAGCCTAGTTTGCACAGTTGATAGATTACTAGACTCTCAATCTCAGGTTCATGGGTTTGAGTCCAATTTTGGGAGTTTTTTTTTTGTGGGATATTTAGTCTAGTATTTTTCATAGCTTTGTCTACATATTCAAAAACTGTACTGAATCCATAGAATCCTAGTTTGCTCAGTCGGTAGAGCACTAGAATCTTAATCTCAGGGTCATGGTTTCGAGCCCAATGTTAGGAGTTTTTTTTTTGTGGGATATTTAGTCTAGT
The DNA here is from genome assembly GCF_054856555.1 of Leptonotus elevatus. NCBI lineage: Eukaryota > Metazoa > Chordata > Actinopteri > Syngnathiformes > Syngnathidae > Leptonotus > Leptonotus elevatus. Next base: position 55,488 of record NW_028233512.1, on the reverse strand, counting down.
ATTTTTCATAGCTTTGTCTACATATTCAAAAACAGTACTGAATCCGTAGAAGCCTAGTTAACACAGTTGGTAGAGCACTAGACTCTCAATCTCAGGTTCATGGGTTTGAGCCCAATGTTGGGAGTTTTTTTTTTGTGGGATATTTAGTCTAGTATTTTTCATAGCTTTGTCTACATAATCAAAAACAGTACTGAACCTGTATAAACCTAGTTAGCTCAATCAGTAGATCACTAGACTCTTAATCTCAGGGTCATGGGTTCGAGTCCAATGTTGGGAGGTTTTTATTTTGTGGGATATGTAGTCTAGTATTTTTCATAGCTTTGACTACATATTCAAAAACAGTATGGACTCAGTAGAAGCCTAGTTAGCACAGTTGGTAGAGCACTAGACTCTTAATCTCAGGGTCATGGGTTTGAGCCTAATGTTAGGAGTTTTTTTTTTGTGGGATATTTAGTCTAGTATTTTTCATAGCTTTGTCTACATATTCAAAAACAGTACTGAATCCGTAGAAGCCTAGTTAACACAGTTGGTAGAGCACTAGACTCTCAATCTCAGGTTCATGGGTTTGAGCCCAATGTTGGGAGTTTTTTTTTGTGGGATATTTAGTCTAGTATTTTTCATAGCTTTGTCTACATAATCAAAAACAGTACCAAACCTGTAGAAACCTAGTTAACTCAATCAGTAGATCACTAGACTCTTAATCTCAGGGTCATGGGTTCGAGCCCAATGTTGGGAGGTTTTTATTTTGTGGGATATGTAGTCTAGTATTTTTCATAGCTTTTACTACATATTCAAAAACAGTATGGACTCCGTAGAAGCCTAGTTAGCACAGTTGGTAGAGCACTAGACTCTCAATCTCAGGTTCATGGTTTTGAGCCCAATGTTGGGAGTTGTTTTTTTTGTGGGATATTTAGTCTAGTATTTTTCATAGCTTTGTCTACATATTCAAAAACAGTACTGAATCTGTACAATCCTAGTTAGCTCAGTCGGTAAAACACTAGGCTCTTAATATCTGGGTCATGGGTTTGAGCCAAGTGTTGGGAGTTTTTTTTTTTTTGTGGGATATTTAGTCTAGTATTTTTCATAGCTTTGTCTACATATTCAAAAACAGTACTGATACTTTAGATGCCCAGTTAGCTCAGTCGGTAGAGCACTATTCTCTCAATCTCTGGTCAAGGGTTCAAGCCCAATGTTGGGAGTTTTTTTTTTTTGTGGGATATTTTGTCTAGTTTTGTCATAGCTTTGTCTACATATTCAAAAACAGTACTGAACCCGTAGAAGCCCAGTTGGCTCAGTCGGTAAACCACTAGACTCTTAAACTCAGGGTCATAGTTTCGAGCCCAATGTTGGGAATTTTTTTTTTGTGGGATATTTCTTCTAGTATTTTTCATAGCTTTGTCTACATATTCAAACACAGTACTGAATCTGGAGAATCCTAGTTAGCTCAGTCGGTAGAGCACTAGACTCTTAATCTCAGGGTCTTGGGTTCAAGCCCAAATTTGGAGGGTGTTTGTTTTGTGCGATATTTGATCTAGTTTTGTCATAGCTTTGTCTACATATTCAAAAACAGTACTGATATTTTAGATGCCCAGTTAGCTTAGTCGGTAGAGCAATAGACTCTTAATCTCAGGGTCTTGGGTTTGAGCCTAACATTCTGAGGTTGTTTTTATTGTGGGATATATTGTCTAGTCTTTGTCATAGCTTTGTCTACATATTCAAAAGCAGTACTGATACTTTAGATACACAGTTAGCTCAGTCGGTAGAGCACGAGACTCTCAATCTCAGGTCATGCGTTCGATCCCAATGTTGGGAGGTTGTTTTTTTTTGTGGGATATTTTGTCTAGTTTTGTCATAGCTTTGTCTATATATTCAAAAACAGTACTGAACCCGTAGAAGCCCAGTTAGCTCAGTCGGTAGACCACCAGACTCTTAAACTCAGGGTCATAGTTTTGAGCCCAATGTTGGGAGTTTTTTTTGTTGTAGGATATTTAGTCTAGTATTTTTCATAGCTTTGTCTACATATTCAAACACAGTACTGAATCTGGAGAATCCTAGTTAGCTCAGTCGGTAGAGCACTAGACTCTTAATCTCAGGGTCTTGGGTTCAAGCCCAAATTTTGAGGGTGTTTGTTTTGTGCGATATTTGATCTAGTTTTGTCATAGCTTTGTCTACATATTCAAAAACAGTACTGAAACCAAACAACCCTAGTAAACTCAGTCGGTAGAGCACTAGACTCCTAATCTAAGGTTCATGGGTTAGAGCCCAATATTGTGAGTTTTTTTTTCGTGGGATATTTAATCTAGTATTTTTCATAGTTTTGTCTACATTTTCAAAAACAGTACTGAATCTGTAGAAGCGAAGTTAGCTCAGTCGGTAGAGCACAAGACTCTTAATCTCAGGTTCATGGGTTCGAGCCCAATGTTGTGAGGTTTTTTTTCGTGGGATATTTAATCTAGTATTTTTCATTGTTTTGTCTACATTTTCAAAAACAGTACTGAATCTGTAGAAGCCAAGTTTTTTCAGTCGGTAGAGCACTATACTCTTAATCTCAGGGTCATGGGTTCGAGCCCAATGTTGGGAGTTTTTTTTTTTGTGGGATATTTAGTCTAGTATTTTTCATAGCTTTGTCTACATATTCAAAAACAGTACTGAATCTGTAGAAGCCTAGTTAGCACAGTTGGTAGAGCACTAGACTCTCAATCTCAGGTTCATGGGTTTGAGCCCAATGTTGGGAGTTTTTTTTTTTTGTGGGATATTTAGTCTAGTATTTTTCATAGCTTTGTCTACATATTCAAAAACAGTACTGAATCCGTAGAAGCCTAGTTAGCACAGTTGGTAGAGCACAAGACTCTTAATCTCAGGTTCATGGGTTCGAGCCCAATGTTGTGAGTTTTTTTTTCGCAGGATATTTAATCTAGTATTTTTCATAGTTTTGTCTACATTTTCAAAAACAGTACTGAATCCGTAGAAGCCTAGTTAGCACAGTTGGTAGATTACTAGACTCTCAATCTCAGGTTCATGGGTTTGAGCCCTATGTTGGGAGTTTTTTTTTTTGTGGGATATTTAGTCTAGTTTTTTTCATAGCTTTGTCTACATATTCAAAAACAGTACTGAATACGTAGAATCCTAGTTAGCTCAGTCGGTAGAGCACTAGACTCTTAATCTCATGGTCATGGGTTCAAGCCCAATGTTAGGAGTTTTTTTTTGTGGGATATTTAGTCTAGCATTTTTCATAGCTGTGTCTACATATTCAAAAACAGTACTGAATCCGTAGAAGCCTAGTTAACACAGTTGGTAGAGCACTAGACTCTCAATCTCAGGTTCATGGGTTTGAGCCCAATGTTGGGAGTTTTTTTTTTGTGGGATATTTAGTCTAGTATTTTTCATAGCTTTGTCTACATATTCAAAAACAGTACTGAATCCGTAGAATCCTAGTTAGCTCAGTCGGTAAAACACTAGGCTCTTAATCTCTGGGTCTTGGGTTCAAGCCCAAATTTGGAGGGTGTTTGTTTTGTGCGATATTTGATCTAGTTTTGTCATAGCTTTGTCTACAAATTTAAAAACAGTACTGAAACCATACGACCCTGGTTAGCTCAGTCGGTAGAGCACTAGACTCTTAATCTCAGGGTCATGGGTTCGAGTCCAATGTTGGGAGTTTTTTTTTTGCTGGATATTTAGTCTTGTATTTTTCATAGCTTTGTCTACATATTCAAAAACAGTACTGAATCCGTAGAAGCCTAGTTAGCACAGTTGGTATAGCACTACACTCTCAATCTCAGGTTCATGGGTTTGAGCCCAATGTTGGGAGTTTTTTTTTTTGTGGGATATTTAGTCTAGTATTTTTCATAGCTTTGTCTACATATTCAAAAACAGTACTGAATCCGTAGCATACTAGTTAGCTGAGCCGGTAGAGCACTAGACTCTTAATCTCAGGGTCTTGGGTTTGAGACTTACATTGGGAGTTGTTTTTTTTGTGGGATATTTTGTCTAGTTTTGTCATAGCTTTGTCTACATATTCAAAAACAGTACTGATACTTTAGATGCCCAGTTAGTTCAGTCGGTAGCGCACGAGACTCTCAATCTCAGGTCATGGGTTCGAGCCCAATGTTGGGAGGTTGTTTTTTTTTGTGGGATATTTTTTCTAGTTTTGTCATAGCTTTGTCTATATATTCAAAAACAGTACTGAACCCGTAGAAGCCCAGTTAGCTCAGTCGGTAGAGCACTAGACTCTTAAACTCAGGGTCATAGTTTTGAGCCCAATGTTGGGAGTTTTTTTTTTGTGGGATATTTAGTCTAGTATTTTTCATAGCTTTGTCTACATATTAAAACACAGTACTGAATCCAGAGAATCTTAGTTAGCTCAGTCGGTAGAGCACTAGACTCTTAATCTCAGGTTCTTGGGTTCAAACCCACATTTGGAGGGTGTTTGTTTTGTGCGATATTTGATCTACTTTTGTCATAGCATTGTCTACATATTCAAAAACAGTACTAAACCTGTAGAAGCCTAGTTAGCTCAGTCGGTAGAGCACTAGACTCTTAATCTCAGGGTCTTGGGTTTGAGATTTATATTGGGAGGTTGTTTTTTTTGGTGGGATATTTTGTCTAGTTTTGTCATAGCTTTGTCTACATATTCAAAAACAGTACTGATATTTTAGATGCCCAGTTAGCTTAGTCGGTAGAGCAATAAACTCTCAATCTCAGGGTCTTGCGTTCGAGCCTTAAATTGGGAGGTTGTTTTTATTGTGGGATATATTGTCTAGTCTTTGTCATAGCTTTGACTACATATTCAAAAACAGTACTGATACTTTAGATACACAGTTAGCTCAGTCGGTAGAGCACGAGACTCTCAATCTCAGGTCATGCGTTCGATCCCAATGTTGGGGGGTTGTTTTTTTTTGTGGGATATTTTGTCTAGTTTTGTCATAGCTTTGTTTATATATTCAAAAACAGTACTGAACCCGTAGAAGCCCAGTTAGCTCAGTCGGTAGACCACCAGACTCTTAAACTCAGGGTCATAGTTTTGAGCCCAATGTTGGGAGTTTTTTTTGTTGTAGGATATTTAGTCTAGTATTTTTCATAGCTTTGTCTACATATTCAAACACAGTACTGAATCTGGAGAATCCTAGTTAGCTCAGTCGGTAGAGCACTAGACTCTTAATCTCAGGGTCTTGGGTTCAAGCCCAAATTTTGAGGGTGTTTGTTTTGTGCGATATTTGATCTAGTTTTGTCATAGCTTTGTCTACATATTCAAAAACAGTACTGAAACCATACAACCCTAGTAAACTCAGTCGGTAGAGCACTAGACTCCTAATCTCAGGTTCATGGGTTAGAGCCCAATATTGTGAGTTTTTTTTTCGTGGGATATTTAATCTAGTATTTTTCATAGTTTTGTCTACATTTTCAAAAACAGTACTGAATCTGTAGAAGTGAAGTTAGCTCAGTCGGTAGAGCACAAGACTCTTAATCTCAGGTTCATGGGTTCGAGCCCAATGTTGTGAGGTTTTTTTTCGTGGGATATTTAATCTAGTATTTTTCATTGTTTTGTCTACATTTTCAAAAACAGTACTGAATCTGTAGAAGCCAAGTTTTTTCAGTCGGTAGAGCACTATACTCTTAATCTCAGGGTCATGGGTTCGAGCCCAATGTTGGGAGTTTTTTTTTTTGTGGGATATTTAGTCTAGTATTTTTCATAGCTTTGTCTACATATTCAAAAACAGTACTGAATCTGTAGAAGCCTAGTTAGCACAGTTGGTAGAGCACTAGACTCTCAATCTCAGGTTCATGGGTTTGAGCCCAATGTTGGGAGTTTTTTTTTTTTGTGGGATATTTAGTCTAGTATTTTTCATAGCTTTGTCTACATATTAAAAAAACAGTACTGAATCCGTAGAAGCCTAGTTAGCACAGTTGGTAGAGCACAAGACTCTTAATCTCAGGTTCATGGGTTCGAGCCCAATGTTGTGAATTTTTTTTTCGCAGGATATTTAATCTAGTATTTTTCATAGTTTTGTCTACATTTTCAAAAACAGTACTGAATCCGTAGAAGCCTAGTTAGCACAGTTGGTAGATTACTAGACTCTCAATCTCAGGTTCATGGGTTTGAGCCCTATGTTGGGAGTTTTTTTTTTTGTGGGATATTTAGTCTAGTTTTTTTCATAGCTTTGTCTACATATTCAAAAACAGTACTGAATACGTAGAATCCTAGTTAGCTCAGTCGGTAGAGCACTAGACTCTTAATCTCAGGGTCATGGGTTCAAGCCCAATGTTAGGAGTTTTTTTTTGTGGGATATTTAGTCTAGTATTTTTCATAGCTGTGTCTACATATTCAAAAACAGTACTGAATCCGTAGAAGCCTAGTTAACACAGTTGGTAGAGCACTAGACTCTCAATCTCAGGTTCATGGGTTTGAGCCCAATGTTGGGAGTTTTTTTTTTGTGGGATATTTAGTCTAGTATTTTTCATAACTTTGTCTACATATTCAAAAACAGTACTGAATCCGTAGAATCCTAGTTAGCTCAATCGGTAAAACACTAGGCTCTTAATCTCTGGGTCTTGGGTTCAAGCCCAAATTTGGAGGGTGTTTGTTTTGTGCGGTATTTGATCTAGTTTTGTCATAGCTTTGTCTACAAATTTAAAAACAGTACTGAAACCATACGACCCTGGTTAGCTCAGTCGGTAGAGCACTAGAATCTTAATCTCAGGGTCATGGGTTCGAGTCCAATTTTGGGAGTTTTTTTTTTGCTGGATATTTAGTCTTGTATTTTTCATAGCTTTGTCTACATATTCAAAAACAGTACTGAATCCGTAGAAGCCTAGTTAGCACAGTTGGTATAGCACTACACTCTCAATCTCAGGTTCATGGGTTTGAGCCCAATGTTGGGAGTTTTTTTTTTTGTGGGATATTTAGTCTAGTATTTTTCATAGCTTTGTCTACATATTCAAAAACAGTACTGATATTTTAGATGCCCAGTTAGCTTAGTCGGTAGAGCAATAGACTCTTAATCTCAGGGTCTTGGGTTTGAGCCTTACATGCTGAGGTTGTTTTTATTGTGGGATATATTTAGTCTTTGTCATAGCTTTGTCTACATATTCAAAAACAGTACTGATACTTTAGATGCCCAGTTAGCTCAGTCGGTAGCGCACGAGACTCTCAATCTCAGGTCATGGGTTCGAGCCCAATGTTGGGAGGTTGTTTTTTTTTGTGGGATATTTTGTCTAGTTTTGTCATAGCTTTGTCTATATATTCAAAAACAGTACTGAACCTGTAGAAGCCCAGTTAGCTCAGTCGGTAGACCACCAGACTCTTAAACTAAGGGTAATAGTTTTGAGCCCAATGTTGGGAGGTTTTTTTTTGTGGGATATTTAGTCTAGTATTTTTCATAGCTTTGTCTACATATTCAAACACAGTACTGAATCTGGAGTATCCTAGTTAGCTCAGTCGGTAGAGCACTAGAATCTTAATCTCAGGGTCATGGGTTTGAGCCCAATGTTGGGAGTTTTTTTTTTTGTGGGATATTTGGTCTAGTATTTTTCATAGCTTTGTCTACATATTCAAAAACAGTACTGAATCTGGAGTATCCTAGTTAGCTCAGTCGGTAGAGCACTAGACTCTTAATCTCAGGTTCTTGGGTTCAAGCCCACATTTGGAGGGTGTTTGTTTTGTGCGATATTTGATCTAGTTTTGTCATAGCTTTGTCTACATATTCAAAAACAGTACTAAACCCGTAGAAGCCTAGTTAGCTCAGTCGGTAGAGCACTAAACTCTTAATCTCAGGGTCCTGGGTTTGAGATTTACTTTGGGAGGTTGTTTTTTTTTGTGGGATATTTTGTCTAGCTTTGTCATAGCTTTGTCTACATATTCAAAAACAGTACTGATATTTTAGATAAACAGTTAGCTTAGTCGGTAGAGCAATAGACTCTTAATCTCAGGGTCTTGGGTTCGAGCCTTACATTGGGAGGTTGTTTTTATTGTGGGATATATTGTCTAGTCTTTGTCATAGCTTTGACTACATATTCAAAAACAGTACTGATACTTTAGATGCCCAGTTAGCTCAGTCGGTAGAGCACTACACTCTTAATCTCAGGGTCATGGGTTTGATTCAAATGTTGGGAGTTATTTTTTTTTGTGGGATATTTAGTCTAGTATTTTTCATAGCTTTGTCTACATATTCAAAAACAGTACTGAATCCGTAGCATCCTAGTTAGCTGAGTCGGTAGAGCACTAGATTCTTAATCTCAGGGTCTTGGGTTTGAGACTTACATTGGGAGTTGTTTTTTTTGTGGGATATTCTGTCTAGTTTTGTCATAGCTTTGTCTACATATTCAAAAACAGTACTGATATTTTAGATGCCCAATTAGCTTAGTCGGTAGAGCAATAGACTCTTAAACTCAGGGTCATAGTTTCGAGCCCAATGTTGGGAGGAATTTTTTTGTGGGATATTTCGTCTAGTATTTTTCATAGCTTTGTCTACATATTCAAACACAGTACTGAATCTGGAGAATCCTAGTTAGCTCAGTCGGTAGAGCACTAGACTCTTAATCTCAGGGTCTTGGGTTCAAGCCCAAATTTGGAGGGTGTTTGTTTTGTGCGATTTTTGATCTAGTTTTGTCATAGCTTTGTCTACATATTCAAAAACAGTACTGAACCTGTAGAAACCTAGTTAGCTCAGTCGGTAGAGCACTAGACTCTTAATCTCAGGGTCTTGGGTTTGAGACTTACATTGGGAGGTTGTTTTTTTTTGTGGGATATTTTGTCTAGTTTTGTCATAGCTTTGTCTACGTATTCAAAAACATTACTGATTTTTTAGATGCCCAGTTAGCTTAGTCGGTAGATCAATAGACTCTTAATCTCAGGGTCTTGGGTTCGAGCCTTACATTGGGAGGTTGTTCTTATTTTGGGATATATTGTCGAGTCTTTGTCATAGCTTTGTCTACATATTCAAAAACAGTACTGATACTTTAGATGCCCAGTTAGCTCAGTCGGTAGAGCACTAGACTCTTAATCTCAGGGTCATGGGTTTGAGCCAAATGTTGGGAGTTTTTTTTTTTGTGGGATATTTAGTCTAGTATTTTTCATAGCTTTGTCTACATAATCAAAAACAGTACTGAATCCGTAGAAGCCTAGTTAGGACAGTTGGTAGAGCACAAGACTCTTAATCTCAGGGTCATGGGTTTGAGCCCAATGTTGGGAGTTTTTTTTTTGTGGGATATTTAGTCTAGTATTTTTCATAGCTTTGTCTACATATTCAAAAACAGTACTGAATCCATAGCATCCTAGTTAGCTGAGTCGGTAGAGCACTAGACTCTTAATCTCAGGGTCTTGGGTTCGAGCCTTACATTGGGAGGTTGTTTTTATTGTGGGATATATTGTCTAGTCTTTGTCATAGCTTTGACTACATATTCAAAAACAGTACTGATACTTTAGATGCCCAGTTAGCTCAGTCGGTAGAGCACAACACTGTTAATCTCAGGGTCATGGGTTTGAGCCAAATGTTGGGAGGTTTTTTTTTTTGTGGGATATTTAGTCTAGTATTTTTCAGAGCTTTGTCTACATATTCAAAAACAGTACTGAATCTGTAGCATCCTAGTTAGCTGAGTCGGTAGAGCACTAGACTCTTAATCTCAGGGTCTTGGGTTTGAGACTTACATTGGGAGGTTTTTTTTTTTGTGGGATATTTAGTCTAGTATTTTTCAGAGCTTTGTCTACATATTCAAAAACAGTACTGAATCCGTAGAATCCTAGTTAGCTCAGTCGGTAGAGCACTAGACTCTTAGTCTCAGGGTCATGGGTTCAAGCCCAATGTTGGGAGTTTTTTTTTGTGGGATATTTAGTCTAGTATTTTTCATAGCTTTGTCTACATATTCAAAAACAGTACTGATACTTTAGATGCCCAGTTAGCTCAGTCGGTAGAGCACTAGACTCTTAATCTCAGGTTCAAGTGTTTGAGCCCAATTTTGGTAGGTTTTTTTTTTGGTGGGATATTTAGTCTAGTATTTTTCATAGTTTTGACTACATAATCAAAAACAGTACTGAATACGTAGAATCCTAGTTAGCTCAGTCGGTAAAACACTAGACTCTTAATCTCTGGGTCTTGGGTTCAAGCCCAAATTTGGAGGGTGTTTGCTTTGTGCGATATTTGATCTAGTTTTGTCATAGCTTTGTCTACATATTTAAAAACAGTACTGAAACCATACAACCCTAGTTAGCTCAGTTGGTAAAGCACTAGACTCTTAATCTCAGGGTCTTGGGTTTGAGACTTACATTGGGAGTTGTTTTTTTTTGTGGGATATTTTGTCTAGTTTTGTCATAGCTTTGTTTATATATTCAAAAACAGTACTGAACCCGTAGAAGCCCAGTTAGCTCAGTCGGTAGACCACCAGACTCTTAAACTCAGGGTCATAGTTTTGAGCCCAATGTTGGGAGTTTTTTTTGTTGTAGGATATTTAGTCTAGTATTTTTCATAGCTTTGTCTACATATTCAAACACAGTACTGAATCTGGAGAATCCTAGTTAGCTCAGTCGGTAGAGCACTAGACTCTTAATCTCAGGGTCTTGGGTTCAAGCCCAAATTTTGAGGGTGTTTGTTTTGTGCGATATTTGATCTAGTTTTGTCATAGCTTTGTCTACATATTCAAAAACAGTACTGAAACCATACAACCCTAGTAAACTCAGTCGGTAGAGCACTAGACTCCTAATCTCAGGTTCATGGGTTAGAGCCCAATATTGTGAGTTTTTTTTTCGTGGGATATTTAATCTAGTATTTTTCATAGTTTTGTCTACATTTTCAAAAACAGTACTGAATCTGTAGAAGTGAAGTTAGCTCAGTCGGTAGAGCACAAGACTCTTAATCTCAGGTTCATGGGTTCGAGCCCAATGTTGTGAGGTTTTTTTTCGTGGGATATTTAATCTAGTATTTTTCATTGTTTTGTCTACATTTTCAAAAACAGTACTGAATCTGTAGAAGCCAAGTTTTTTCAGTCGGTAGAGCACTATACTCTTAATCTCAGGGTCATGGGTTCGAGCCCAATGTTGGGAGTTTTTTTTTTTGTGGGATATTTAGTCTAGTATTTTTCATAGCTTTGTCTACATATTCAAAAACAGTACTGAATCTGTAGAAGCCTAGTTAGCACAGTTGGTAGAGCACTAGACTCTCAATCTCAGGTTCATGGGTTTGAGCCCAATGTTGGGAGTTTTTTTTTTTTGTGGGATATTTAGTCTAGTATTTTTCATAGCTTTGTCTACATATTAAAAAAACAGTACTGAATCCGTAGAAGCCTAGTTAGCACAGTTGGTAGAGCACAAGACTCTTAATCTCAGGTTCATGGGTTCGAGCCCAATGTTGTGAATTTTTTTTTCGCAGGATATTTAATCTAGTATTTTTCATAGTTTTGTCTACATTTTCAAAAACAGTACTGAATCCGTAGAAGCCTAGTTAGCACAGTTGGTAGATTACTAGACTCTCAATCTCAGGTTCATGGGTTTGAGCCCTATGTTGGGAGTTTTTTTTTTTGTGGGATATTTAGTCTAGTTTTTTTCATAGCTTTGTCTACATATTCAAAAACAGTACTGAATACGTAGAATCCTAGTTAGCTCAGTCGGTAGAGCACTAGACTCTTAATCTCAGGGTCATGGGTTCAAGCCCAATGTTAGGAGTTTTTTTTTGTGGGATATTTAGTCTAGTATTTTTCATAGCTGTGTCTACATATTCAAAAACAGTACTGAATCCGTAGAAGCCTAGTTAACACAGTTGGTAGAGCACTAGACTCTCAATCTCAGGTTCATGGGTTTGAGCCCAATGTTGGGAGTTTTTTTTTTGTGGGATATTTAGTCTAGTATTTTTCATAGCTTTGTCTACATATTCAAAAACAGTACTGAATCCGTAGAATCCTAGTTAGCTCAATCGGTAAAACACTAGGCTCTTAATCTCTGGGTCTTGGGTTCAAGCCCAAATTTGGAGGGTGTTTGTTTTGTGCGGTATTTGATCTAGTTTTGTCATAGCTTTGTCTACAAATTTAAAAACAGTACTGAAACCATACGACCCTGGTTAGCTCAGTCGGTAGAGCACTAGAATCTTAATCTCAGGGTCATGGGTTCGAGTCCAATTTTGGGAGTTTTTTTTTTGCTGGATATTTAGTCTTGTATTTTTCATAGCTTTGTCTACATATTCAAAAACAGTACTGAATCCGTAGAAGCCTAGTTAGCACAGTTGGTATAGCACTACACTCTCAATCTCAGGTTCATGGGTTTGAGCCCAATGTTGGGAGTTTTTTTTTTTGTGGGATATTTAGTCTAGTATTTTTCATAGCTTTGTCTACATATTCAAAAACAGTACTGATATTTTAGATGCCCAGTTAGCTTAGTCGGTAGAGCAATAGACTCTTAATCTCAGGGTCTTGGGTTTGAGCCTTACATGCTGAGGTTGTTTTTATTGTGGGATATATTTAGTCTTTGTCATAGCTTTGTCTACATATTCAAAAACAGTACTGATACTTTAGATGCCCAGTTAGCTCAGTCGGTAGCGCACGAGACTCTCAATCTCAGGTCATGGGTTCGAGCCCAATGTTGGGAGGTTGTTTTTTTTTGTGGGATATTTTGTCTAGTTTTGTCATAGCTTTGTCTATATATTCAAAAACAGTACTGAACCTGTAGAAGCCCAGTTAGCTCAGTCGGTAGACCACCAGACTCTTAAACTAAGGGTAATAGTTTTGAGCCCAATGTTGGGAGGTTTTTTTTTGTGGGATATTTAGTCTAGTATTTTTCATAGCTTTGTCTACATATTCAAACACAGTACTGAATCTGGAGTATCCTAGTTAGCTCAGTCGGTAGAGCACTAGAATCTTAATCTCAGGGTCATGGGTTTGAGCCCAATGTTGGGAGTTTTTTTTTTTGTGGGATATTTGGTCTAGTATTTTTCATAGCTTTGTCTACATATTCAAAAACAGTACTGAATCTGGAGTATCCTAGTTAGCTCAGTCGGTAGAGCACTAGACTCTTAATCTCAGGTTCTTGGGTTCAAGCCCACATTTGGAGGGTGTTTGTTTTGTGCGATATTTGATCTAGTTTTGTCATAGCTTTGTCTACATATTCAAAAACAGTACTAAACCCGTAGAAGCCTAGTTAGCTCAGTCGGTAGAGCACTAAACTCTTAATCTCAGGGTCCTGGGTTTGAGATTTACTTTGGGAGGTTGTTTTTTTTTGTGGGATATTTTGTCTAGCTTTGTCATAGCTTTGTCTACATATTCAAAAACAGTACTGATATTTTAGATAAACAGTTAGCTTAGTCGGTAGAGCAATAGACTCTTAATCTCAGGGTCTTGGGTTCGAGCCTTACATTGGGAGGTTGTTTTTATTGTGGGATATATTGTCTAGTCTTTGTCATAGCTTTGACTACATATTCAAAAACAGTACTGATACTTTAGATGCCCAGTTAGCTCAGTCGGTAGAGCACTACACTCTTAATCTCAGGGTCATGGGTTTGATTCAAATGTTGGGAGTTATTTTTTTTTGTGGGATATTTAGTCTAGTATTTTTCATAGCTTTGTCTACATATTCAAAAACAGTACTGAATCCGTAGCATCCTAGTTAGCTGAGTCGGTAGAGCACTAGATTCTTAATCTCAGGGTCTTGGGTTTGAGACTTACATTGGGAGTTGTTTTTTTTGTGGGATATTCTGTCTAGTTTTGTCATAGCTTTGTCTACATATTCAAAAACAGTACTGATATTTTAGATGCCCAATTAGCTTAGTCGGTAGAGCAATAGACTCTTAAACTCAGGGTCATAGTTTCGAGCCCAATGTTGGGAGGAATTTTTTTGTGGGATATTTCGTCTAGTATTTTTCATAGCTTTGTCTACATATTCAAACACAGTACTGAATCTGGAGAATCCTAGTTAGCTCAGTCGGTAGAGCACTAGACTCTTAATCTCAGGGTCTTGGGTTCAAGCCCAAATTTGGAGGGTGTTTGTTTTGTGCGATTTTTGATCTAGTTTTGTCATAGCTTTGTCTACATATTCAAAAACAGTACTGAACCTGTAGAAACCTAGTTAGCTCAGTCGGTAGAGCACTAGACTCTTAATCTCAGGGTCTTGGGTTTGAGACTTACATTGGGAGGTTGTTTTTTTTTGTGGGATATTTTGTCTAGTTTTGTCATAGCTTTGTCTACGTATTCAAAAACATTACTGATTTTTTAGATGCCCAGTTAGCTTAGTCGGTAGATCAATAGACTCTTAATCTCAGGGTCTTGGGTTCGAGCCTTACATTGGGAGGTTGTTCTTATTTTGGGATATATTGTCGAGTCTTTGTCATAGCTTTGTCTACATATTCAAAAACAGTACTGATACTTTAGATGCCCAGTTAGCTCAGTTGGTAGAGCACTAGACTCTTAATCTCAGGGTCATGGGTTTGAGCCAAATGTTGGGAGTTTTTTTTTTTGTGGGATATTTAGTCTAGTATTTTTCATAGCTTTGTCTACATAATCAAAAACAGTACTGAATCCGTAGAAGCCTAGTTAGGACAGTTGGTAGAGCACAAGACTCTTAATCTCAGGGTCATGGGTTTGAGCCCAATGTTGGGAGTTTTTTTTTTGTGGGATATTTAGTCTAGTATTTTTCATAGCTTTGTCTACATATTCAAAAACAGTACTGAATCCATAGCATCCTAGTTAGCTGAGTCGGTAGAGCACTAGACTCTTAATCTCAGGGTCTTGGGTTCGAGCCTTACATTGGGAGGTTGTTTTTATTGTGGGATATATTGTCTAGTCTTTGTCATAGCTTTGACTACATATTCAAAAACAGTACTGATACTTTAGATGCCCAGTTAGCTCAGTCGGTAGAGCACAACACTGTTAATCTCAGGGTCATGGGTTTGAGCCAAATGTTGGGAGGTTTTTTTTTTTGTGGGATATTTAGTCTAGTATTTTTCAGAGCTTTGTCTACATATTCAAAAACAGTACTGAATCTGTAGCATCCTAGTTAGCTGAGTCGGTAGAGCACTAGACTCTTAATCTCAGGGTCTTGGGTTTGAGACTTACATTGGGAGGTTTTTTTTTTTGTGGGATATTTAGTCTAGTATTTTTCAGAGCTTTGTCTACATATTCAAAAACAGTACTGAATCCGTAGAATCCTAGTTAGCTCAGTCGGTAGAGCACTAGACTCTTAGTCTCAGGGTCATGGGTTCAAGCCCAATGTTGGGAGTTTTTTTTTGTGGGATATTTAGTCTAGTATTTTTCATAGCTTTGTCTACATATTCAAAAACAGTACTGATACTTTAGATGCCCAGTTAGCTCAGTCGGTAGAGCACTAGACTCTTAATCTCAGGTTCAAGTGTTTGAGCCCAATTTTGGTAGTTTTTTTTTTTGGTGGGATATTTAGTCTAGTATTTTTCATAGTTTTGACTACATAATCAAAAACAGTACTGAATACGTAGAATCCTAGTTAGCTCAGTCGGTAAAACACTAGACTCTTAATCTCTGGGTCTTGGGTTCAAGCCCAAATTTGGAGGGTGTTTGCTTTGTGCGATATTTGATCTAGTTTTGTCATAGCTTTGTCTACATATTTAAAAACAGTACTGAAACCATACAACCCTAGTTAGCTCAGTTGGTAAAGCACTAGACTCTTAATCTCAGGGTCTTGGGTTTGAGACTTACATTGGGAGTTGTTTTTTTTTGTGGGATATTTTGTCTAGTTTTGTCATAGCTTTGTCTACATATTCAAAAACAGTACTGATATTTTAGATGCCCAGTTAGCTTAGTCGGTAGAGTCATAGACTCTTAATCTCAGGGTCTTGGGTTTGATCCTTACATTCTGAGGTTGTTTTTATTGTGAGATATATTGTCTAGTCTTTGTCATAGCTTTGTCTACATATTCAAAAACAGTACTGATACTTTAGATGCACAGTTAGCTCAGTCGGTAGAGCATGAGACTCTCAATCTCAGGTCATGGGTTCGAGCCCAATGTTGGGAGGTTGTTTTTTTTTTGTGGGATATTTTGTCTAGTTTTGTCATAGCTTTGTCTATATATTCAAAAACAGTACTGAACCTGTAGAAGCCCAGTTAGCTCAGTCGGTAGACCACCAGACTCTTAAACTAAGGGTAATAGTTTTGAGCCCAATGTTGGGAGTTTTTTTTTTGTGGGATATTTAGTCTAGTATTTTTCATAGCTTTGTCTACATATTCAAACACAGTACTGAATCTGGAGTATCCTAGTTAGCTCAGTCGGTAGAGCACTAGAATCTTAATCTCAGGGTCATGGGTTTGAGCCCAATGTTGGGAGTTTTTTTTTTTGTGGGATATTTGGTCTAGTATTTTTCATAGCTTTGTCTACATATTCAAAAACAGTACTGAATCTGGAGTATCCTAGTTAGCTCAGTCGGTAGAGCACTAGACTCTTAATCTCAGGTTCTTGGGTTCAAGCCCACATTTGGAGGGTGTTTGTTTTGTGCGATATTTGATCTAGTTTTGTCATAGCTTTGTCTACATATTCAAAAACAGTACTAAACCCGTAGAAGCCTAGTTAGCTCAGTCGGTAGAGCACTAAACTCTTAATCTCAGGGTCCTAGGTTTGAGATTTACTTTGGGAGGTTGTTTTTTTTTGTGGGATATTTTGTCTAGCTTTGTCATAGCTTTGTCTACATATTCAAAAACAGTACTGATATTTTAGATGCACAGTTAGCTTAGTCGGTAGAGCAATAGACTCTTAATCTCAGGGTTTTGGGTTCGAGCCTTACATTGGGAGGTTGTTTTTATTGTGGGATATATTGTCTAGTCTTTGTCATAGCTTTGACTACATATTCAAAAACAGTACTGATACTTTAGATGCCCAGTTAGCTCAGTCGGTAGAGCACTACACTCTTAATCTCAGGGTCATGGGTTTGAGCCAAATGTTGGGAGTTTTTTTTTTTTGTGGGATATTTAGTCTAGTATTTTTCATAGCTTTGTCTACATATTCAAAAACAGTACTGAATCCGTAGCATCCTAGTTAGCTGAGTCGGTAGAGCACTAGACTCTTAATCTCAGGGTCTTGGGTTTGAGACTTACATTGGGAGGTTGTTTTTTTTTGTGGGATATTTTGTCTAGTTTTGTCATAGCTTTGTCTACGTATTCAAAAACATTACTGATTTTTTAGATGCCCAGTTAGCTTAGTCGGTAGATCAATAGACTCTTAATCTCAGGGTCTTGGGTTCGAGCCTTACATTGGGAGGTTGTTCTTATTTTGGGATATATTGTCGAGTCTTTGTCATAGCTTTGTCTACATATTCAAAAACAGTACTGATACTTTAGATGCCCAGTTAGCTCAGTCGGTAGAGCACTAGACTCTTAATCTCAGGGTCATGGGTTTGAGCCAAATGTTGGGAGTTTTTTTTTTTGTGGGATATTTAGTCTAGTATTTTTCATAGCTTTGTCTACATAATCAAAAACAGTACTGAATCCGCAGAAGCCTAGTTAGGACAGTTGGTAGAGCACAAGACTCTTAATCTCAGGGTCATGGGTTTGAGCCCAATGTTGGGAGTTTTTTTTTTGTGGGATATTTAGTCTAGTATTTTTCATTGCTTTGTCTACATATTCAAAAACAGTACTGAATCTGTAGAAACCTAGTTAGCTCAGTCGGTAGAGCACTAGACTCTTAATCTCAGGGTCTTGGGTTTGAGACTTACATTGGGAGGTTGTTTTTTTTTTGTGGGATATTTTGTCTAGTTTTGTCATAGCTTTGTCTACATATTCAAAAACAGTACTGATATTTTAGATGCCCAGTTAGCTTAGTCGGTAGAGCAATAGACTCTTAATCTCAGGGTCTTGAGTTCATGCCCAAATTTGGAGGGTGTTTGTTTTGTGCGATATTTGATCTAGTTTTGTCATAGCTTTGTCTACATATTCAAAAACAGTACTGAACCTGTAGAAAACTAGTTAGCTCAGTCGGTAGAGCACTAGACTCTTAATCTCAGGGTCTTGGGTTTGAGACTTACATTGGGAGGTTGTTTTTTTTTGTGGGATATTTTGTCTAGTTTTGTCATAGCTTTATCTACATATTCAAAAACAGTACTAATAGTTTAGATGCACAGTTAGCTCAGTCGGTAGAGCACGAGTTTCTCAATCTCAGGTCTGGGTTCGAGCCCAATGTTGGGAGGTTGTTTTTTTTTGTGGGATATTTTGTCGAGTTTTGTCATAGCTTTGTCTATATATTCAAAAACAGTACTGAACCCGTAGAAGCCCAGTTAGCTCAGTTCGTAGACCACCAGACTCTTAAACTCAGGGTCATAGTTTTGAGCCCAATGTTGGGAGTTTTTTTTTTTGTGGGATATTTAGTCTAGTATTTTTCATAGCTTTGTCTACATATCCAAACACAGTACTGAATCCAGAGTATCCTAGTTAGCTCAGTCGGTAGAGCACTAGACTCTTAATCTCAGGGTCTTGGGTTCAAGCCCAAATTTGGAGGGTGTTTGTTTTGTGCGATATTTGATCTAGTTTTGTCATAGCTTTGTCTACATATTCAAAAACAGTACTGAACCTGTAGAAACCTAGTTAGCTCAGTCGGTAGAGCACTAGACTCTTAATCTCAGGGTCTTGGGTTTGAGACTTACATTGGGAGGTTGTTTTTTTTTGTGGGATATTTTGACTAGTTTTGTCATAGCTTTGTCTACGTATTCAAAAACATTACTGATATTTTAGATGCCCAGTTAGCTTAGTCGGTAGATCAATAGACTCTTAATCTCAGGGTCTTTTGTTCGAGCCTTACATTGGGAGGTTGTTCTTATTGTGGGATATATTGTCGAGTCTTTGTCATAGCTTTGTCTACATATTCAAAAACAGTACTGATACTTTAGATGCCCAGTTAGCTCAGTCGGTAGAGCACTAGACTCTTAATCTCAGGGTCATGGGTTTGAGCCAAATGTTGGGAGTTTTTTTTTTTTTGCGGGATATTTAGTCTAGTATTTTTCATAGCTTTGTCTACATATTCAAAAACAGTAATGAAATCCGTAGAAGCCTAGTTAGCACAGTTGGTAGAGCACAAGACTCTTAATCTCAGGTTCATGGGTTCCAGCCCAATGTTGTGAGGTTTTTTTTCGTGGGATATTTAATCTAGTATTTTTCATTGTTTTGTCTACATTTTCAAAAACAGTACTGAACCTGTAGAAACCTAGTTAGCTCAGTCAGTAGATCACTAGACTCTTAATCTCAGGGTCATGGGTTCGAGCCCAATGTTGGGAGTTGTTTTTTTTGTGGGATATTTAGTCTAGTATTTTTCATAGCTTTGTCTACATAATCAAAAACAGTACTGAATCCGTAGAAACCTAGTTAGCTCAGTCAGTAGATCACTAGTCTCTTAATCTCAGGGTCATGGGTTCGAGCCCAATGTTGGGAGTTTTTTTTTTTTGTGGGATATTTAGTCTAGTATTTTTCATATTTTTAACTACATATTCAAAAACAGTACTGAATCCGGAGAATCCTATTTAGCTCAGTCGGTAGAGGACTAGACTCTTAATCTCCGGGTCTTGGGTTCAAGCCCAAATTTGGAGGGTGTTTGTTTTGTGCGATATTTGATCTAGTTTTGTCATAGCTTTGTCTACATATTTAAAAACAGTACTGAAACCATCCAACCCTAGTTAGCTCAGTCGGTAGAGCACTAGACTCTTAATCTCAGGGTCATGGGTTTGAGCCCAATGTTGGGAGTTTTTTTTTTGTTGGATATTTAGTCTAGGATTTTTCATAGCTTTGTCTACATATTCAAAAACAGTACTGAATCCGTAGCATCCTAGTTAGCTGAGTCGGTAGAGCACTAGACTCTTAATCTCAGGGTCTTGGGTTTGAGACTTACATTGGGAGTTGTTTTTTTTTTTGGGATATTTTGTCTAGTTTTGTCATAGCTTTGTCTACATATTCAAAAACAGTACTGATATTTTAGATACCCAATTAGCTTAGTCGGTAGAGCAATAGACTCTTAAACTCAGGGTCATAGTTTCGAGCCCAATGTTGGGAGTTTTTTTTTTGTGGGATATTTCGTCTACTATTTTTCATAGCTTTGTCTACATATTCAAACACAGTACTGAATCTGGAGAATCCTAGTTAGCTCAGTCGGTAGAGCACTAGACTCTTAATCTCAGGGTCTTGGGTTTAAGCCCAAATTTGGAGGGTGTTTGTTTTGTGCGATATTTGATCTAGTTTTGTCATAGCTTTGTCTACATATTCAAAAACAGTACTGAACCTGTAGAAACCTAGTTAGCTCAGTCGGTAGAGCACTAGACTCTTAATCTCAGGGTCTTGGGTTTGAGACTTACATTGGGAGGTTGTTCTTTTTTGTGGGATATTTTGTCTAGTTTTGTCATAGCTTTGTCTACATATTCAAAAACAGTACTGATACTTTAAATGCACAGTTAGCTCAGTCGGTAGAGCACGAGTTTGTCAATCTCAGGTCATGGGTTCGAGCCCAATGTTGGGAGGTTGTTGTTTTTTGTGGGATATTTTGTCGAGTTTTGTCATAGCTTTGTCTATATATTCAAAAACAGTACTGAACCCGTAGAAGCCCAGTTAGCTCAGTTCGTAGACCACCAGACTCTTAACCTCAGGGTCATAGTTTTGAGCCCAATGTTGGGAGTTTTTTTTTTTGTGGGATATTTAGTCTAGTATTTTTCATAGCTTTGTCTACATATCCAAACACAGTACTGAATCCGGAGTATCCTAGTTAGCTCAGTCGGTAGAGCACTAGACTCTTAATCTCAGGGTCTTGGGTTCAAGCCCAAATTTGGAGGGTGTTTGTTTTGTGCGATATTTGATCTAGTTTTGTCATAGCTTTGTCTACATATTCAAAAACAGTACTGAACCTGTAGAAACCTAGTTAGCTCAGTCGGTAGAGCACTAGACTCTTAATCTCAGGGTCTTGGGTTTGAGACTTACATTGGGAGGTTGTTTTTTTTTGTGGGATATTTTGACTAGTTTTGTCATAGCTTTGTCTACGTATTCAAAAACATTACTGATATTTTAGATGCCCAGTTAGCTTAGTCGGTAGATCAATAGACTCTTAATCTCAGGGTCTTTTGTTCGAGCCTTACATTGGGAGGTTGTTCTTATTGTAGGATATATTGTCGAGTCTTTGTCATAGCTTTGTCTACATATTCAAAAACAGTACTGATACTTTAGATGCCCAGTTAGCTCAGTCGGTAGAGCACTAGACTCTTAATCTCAGGGTCATGGGTTTGAGCCAAATCTTGGGAGTTTTTTTTTTTTTTGTGGGATATTTAGTCTAGTATTTTTCATAGCTTTGTCTACATATTCAAAAACAGTACTGAATCCGTAGAAGCCTAGTTAGCACAGTTGGTAGAGCACAAGACTCTTAATCTCAGGTTCATGGGTTCGAGCCCAATGTTGTGAGGTTTTTTTTCGTGGGATATTTAATCTAGTATTTTTCATTGTTTTGTCTACATTTTCAAAAACAGTACTGAATCTGTAGAAGCCAAGTTTTTTCAGTCGGTAGAGCACTATACTCTTAATCTCAGGGTCATGGGTTCGAGCCCAATGTTGGGAGTTGTTTTTTTTGTGGGATATTTAGTCTAGTATTTTTCATATTTTTAACTACATATTCAAAAACAGTACTGAAACCATCCAACCCTAGTTAGCTCAGTTGGTAGAGCACTAGACTCTTAATCTCAGGGTCATGGGTTTGAGCCCAATGTTGGGAGTTTTTTTTTTGTGGGATATTTAGTCTAGTATTTTTCATAGCTTTGTCTACATATTCAAAAACAGTACTGAATCCGTAGCATCCTAGTTAGCTTAGTCGGTAGAGCAATAGACTCTTAATCTCAGGGTCTTGGGTTCGAGCCTTACATTGGGAGGTTGTTTTCATTCTGGGATATATTGTCTAGTCTTTGTCATAGCTTTGTCTACATATTTAAAAACAGTACTGATACTTTAGATGTCCATTTAGCTCAGTCGGTAGAGCACTAGACGCTTTGGCTCTCACACCTTAACTAAATGTTGTAGACTCAAACTTTTTGCTGTCATTAGTGTATGTTAGCAAAATGAAGATGATTCAAGCATTAATTTCATTGTGCTTTTGCTCATTTTGAAGATTTTGACATTTTCACCTGAAGTGTACAATCAGGCTGAAAATGCATTTAAAGCAATAAAAAGTTCATTTTGGCTCTCACACTTAAACTAAATGTTGTAGACTCAAACTTTTTGCTGTCATTAGTATATTTTAGCAAAATGAAGATGATTCAAGCATTAATTTTATTGTGCTTTTGCTCATTTAGAAGATTTTGACATTTTCACCTGAAGTGTACAATCGGGCTGAAAATGCTTTTAAAGCCATAAAAAGTTCATTTTGGCTCTCACACCTTAACTAAATGTTGTAGATTCAAACTTTTTGCTGTCATTAGTGTATTTTAGCAAAATGAAGATGATTCAAGCATTAATTTCATTGTGCTTTTGCTCATTTTGAAGATTTTGACATTTTCACCTGAAGTGTACAATCAGGGGCTGAAAACGCGTTTAAAGCAATAAAAAGTTCATTTTGGCTCTCACACCTTAACTAAATGTTGTAGACTCAAACTTTTTGCTGTCATTAGTGTATGTTAGCAAAATGAAGATGATTCAAGCATTAATTGTATTGTGCTTTTGCTCATTTTGAAGATTTTGACATTTTCACCTGAAGTGTACAATCAGGCTGAAAATGCATTTTAAACCAAAAAAAGTTCATTTTGGCTCTCACACCTTAACTAAATGTTGTAGACTCAAACTTTTTGCTGTCATTAGTGTATTTTAGCAAAATTAATTTCATTGTGCTTTTGCTCATTTTGAAGATTTTGACATTTTCACCTGAAGTGTACAATCAGGCTGAAAATGCATTTAAAGCCATAAAAAGTTCATTTTGGCTCTCACACCTTAACTAAATGTTGTAGACTCAAACTTTTTGCTGTCATTAGTGTATGTTAGCAAAATGAAGATGATTCAAGCATTAATTTCATTGTGCTTTTGCTCATTTTGAAGATTTTGACATTTTCACCTGAAGTGTACAATCGGGCTGAAAATGCATTTAAAGCCATAAAAAGTTCATTTTGGCTCTCACACCTTAACTAAATGTTGTAGACTCAAACTTTTTGCTGTCATTAGTGTATGTTAGCAAAATGAAGATGATTCAAGCATTAATTTCATTGTGCTTTTGCTCATTTTGAAGATTTTGACATTTTCACCTGAAGTGTACAATCAGGCTGAAAATGCATTTAAAGCCATAAAAAGTTCATTTTGGCTCTCACACCTTAACTAAATGTTGTAGACTCAAACTTTTTGCTGTCATTAGTGTATTTTAGCAAAATGAAGATGATTCAAGCATTAATTTCATTGTGCTTTTGCTCATTTTGAAGATTTTGACATTTTCACCTGAAGTGTACAATTAGGGGCTGAAAACGCGTTTAAAGCAATAAAAAGTTCATTTTGGCTCTCACACCTTAACTAAATGTTGTAGACTCAAACTTTTTGCTGTCATTAGTATATTTTAGCAAAATGAAGATGATTCAAGCATTAATTTTATTGTGCTTTTGCTCATTTTGAAGATTTTGACATTTTCACCTGAAGTGTACAATCGGGCTGAAAATGCATTTAAAGCCATAAAAAGTTCATTTTGGCTCTCACACCTTAACTAAATGTTGTAGACTCAAACTTTTTGCTGTCATTAGTGTATGTTAGCAAAATGAAGATGATTCAAGCATTAATTTCATTGTGCTTTTGCTCATTTTGAAGATTTTGACATTTTCACCTGAAGTGTACAATCAGGCTGAAAATGCATTTAAAGCCATAAAAAGTTCATTTTGGCTCTCACACCTTAACTAAATGTTGTAGACTCAAACTTTTTGCTGTCATTAGTGTATTTTAGCAAAATGAAGATGATTCAAGCATTAATTTCATTGTGCTTTTGCTCATTTTGAAGATTTTGACATTTTCACCTGAAGTGTACAATTAGGGGCTGAAAACGCGTTTAAAGCAATAAAAAGTTCATTTTGGCTCTCACACCTTAACTAAATGTTGTAGACTCAAACTTTTTGCTATCATTAGTATATTTTAGCAAAATGAAGATGATTCAAGCATTAATTTTATTGTGCTTTTGCTCATTTTGAAGATTTTGACATTTTCACCTGAAGTGTACAATCGGGCTGAAAATGCATTTAAAGCCATAAAAAGTTCATTTTGGCTCTCACACCTTAACTAAATGTTGTAGACTCAAACTTTTTGCTGTCATTAGTGTATGTTAGCAAAATGAAGATGATTCAAGCATTAATTTCATTGTGCTTTTGCTCATTTTGAAGATTTTGACATTTTCACCTGAAGTGTACAATCAGGCTGAAAATGCATTTAAAGCCATAAAAAGTTCATTTTGGCTCTCACACCTTAACTAAATGTTGTAGACTCAAACTTTTTGCTGTCATTAGTGTATTTTAGCAAAATGAAGATGATTCAAGCATTAATTTCATTGTGCTTTTGCTCATTTTGAAGATTTTGACATTTTCACCTGAAGTGTACAATCAGGCTGAAAATGCATTTAAAGCCATAAAAAGTTCATTTTGGCTCTCACACCTTAACTAAATGTTGTAGACTCAAACTTTTTGCTGTCATTAGTGTATGTTAGCAAAATTAAGATGATTCAAGCATTAATTTCATTGTGCTTTTGCTCATTTTGAAGATTTTGACATTTTCACCTGAAGTGTACAATCAGGCTGAAAATGCATTTAAAGCCATAAAAAGTTCATTTTGGCTCTCACACCTTAACTAAATGTTGTAGACTCAAACTTTTTGCTGTCATTAGTGTATTTTAGCAAAATGAAGATGATTCAAGCATTAATTTCATTGTGCTTTTGCTCATTTTGAAGGTTTTGACATTTTCACCTGAAGTGTACAATCAGGCTGAAAATGCATTTAAAGCCATAAAAAGTTCATTTTGGCTCTCACACCTTAACTAAATGTTGTAGACTCAAACTTTTTGCTGTCATTAGTGTATTTTAGCAAAATGAAGATGATTCAAGCATTAATTTCATTGTGCTTTTGCTCATTTTGAAGATTTTGACATTTTCACCTGAAGTGTACAATCAGGCTGAAAATGCATTTAAAGCCATAAAAAGTTCATTTTGGCTCTCACACCTTAACTAAATGTTGTAGACTCAAACTTTTTGCTGTCATTAGTGTATTTTAGCAAAATGAAGATGATTCAAGCATTAATTTCATTGTGCTTTTGCTCATTTTGAAGATTTTGACATTTTCACCTGAAGTGTACAATTAGGGGCTGAAAACGCGTTTAAAGCAATAAAAAGTTCATTTTGGCTCTCACACCTTAACTAAATGTTGTAGACTCAAACTTTTTGCTATCATTAGTATATTTTAGCAAAATGAAGATGATTCAAGCATTAATTTTATTGTGCTTTTGCTCATTTTGAAGATTTTGACATTTTCACCTGAAGTGTACAATCGGGCTGAAAATGCATTTAAAGCCATAAAAAGTTCATTTTGGCTCTCACACCTTAACTAAATGTTGTAGACTCAAACTTTTTGCTGTCATTAGTGTATGTTAGCAAAATGAAGATGATTCAAGCATTAATTTCATTGTGCTTTTGCTCATTTTGAAGATTTTGACATTTTCACCTGAAGTGTACAATCAGGCTGAAAATGCATTTAAAGCCATAAAAAGTTCATTTTGGCTCTCACACCTTAACTAAATGTTGTAGACTCAAACTTTTTGCTGTCATTAGTGTATTTTAGCAAAATGAAGATGATTCAAGCATTAATTTCATTGTGCTTTTGCTCATTTTGAAGATTTTGACATTTTCACCTGAAGTGTACAATCAGGCTGAAAATGCATTTAAAGCCATAAAAAGTTCATTTTGGCTCTCACACCTTAACTAAATGTTGTAGACTCAAACTTTTTGCTGTCATTAGTGTATGTTAGCAAAATTAAGATGATTCAAGCATTAATTTCATTGTGCTTTTGCTCATTTTGAAGATTTTGACATTTTCACCTGAAGTGTACAATCAGGCTGAAAATGCATTTAAAGCCATAAAAAGTTCATTTTGGCTCTCACACCTTAACTAAATGTTGTAGACTCAAACTTTTTGCTGTCATTAGTGTATTTTAGCAAAATGAAGATGATTCAAGCATTAATTTCATTGTGCTTTTGCTCATTTTGAAGGTTTTGACATTTTCACCTGAAGTGTACAATCAGGCTGAAAATGCATTTAAAGCCATAAAAAGTTCATTTTGGCTCTCACACCTTAACTAAATGTTGTAGACTCAAACTTTTTGCTGTCATTAGTGTATTTTAGCAAAATGAAGATGATTCAAGCATTAATTTCATTGTGCTTTTGCTCATTTTGAAGATTTTGACATTTTCACCTGAAGTGTACAATTAGGGGCTGAAAACGCGTTTAAAGCAATAAAAAGTTCATTTTGGCTCTCACACCTTAACTAAATGTTGTAGACTCAAACTTTTTGCTGTCATTAGTGTATTTTAGCAAAATGAAGATGATTCAAGCATTAATTTCATTGTGCTTTTGCTCATTTTGAAGATTTTGACATTTTCACCTGAAGTGTACAATCGGGCTGAAAATGCATTTAAAGCCATAAAAAGTTCATTTTGGCTCTCACACCTTAACTAAATGTTGTAGACTCAAACTTTTTGCTGTCATTAGTGTATGTTAGCAAAATGAAGATGATTCAAGCATTAATTTCATTGTGCTTTTGCTCATTTTGAAGATTTTGACATTTTCACCTGAAGTGTACAATCAGGCTGAAAATGCATTTAAAGCCATAAAAAGTTCATTTTGGCTCTCACACCTTAACTAAATGTTGTAGACTCAAACTTTTTGCTGTCATTAGTGTATTTTAGCAAAATGAAGATGATTCAAGCATTAATTTCATTGTGCTTTTGCTCATTTTGAAGATTTTGACATTTTCACCTGAAGTGTACAATCGGGCTGAAAATGCATTTAAAGCCATAAAAAGTTCATTTTGGCTCTCACACCTTAACTAAATGTTGTAGACTCAAACTTTTTGCTGTCATTAGTGTATGTTAGCAAAATGAAGATGATTCAAGCATTAATTTCATTGTGCTTTTGCTCATTTTGAAGATTTTGACATTTTCACCTGAAGTGTACAATCAGGCTGAAAATGCATTTAAAGCCATAAAAAGTTCATTTTGGCTCTCACACCTTAACTAAATGTTGTAGACTCAAACTTTTTGCTGTCATTAGTATATTTTAGCAAAATGAAGATGATTCAAGCATTAATTTTTTTGTGCTTTTGCTCATTTTGAAGATTTTGACATTTTCACCTGAAGTGTACAATCGGGCTGAAAATGCATTTAAAGCCATAAAAAGTTCATTTTGGCTCTCACACCTTAACTAAATGTTGTAGACTCAAACTTTTTGCTGTCATTAGTGTATGTTAGCAAAATGAAGATGATTCAAGCATTAATTTCATTGTGCTTTTGCTCATTTTGAAGATTTTGACATTTTCACCTGAAGTGTACAATCAGGCTGAAAATGCATTTAAAGCCATAAAAAGTTCATTTTGGCTCTCACACCTTAACTAAATGTTGTAGACTCAAACTTTTTGCTGTCATTAGTGTATTTTAGCAAAATGAAGATGATTCAAGCATTAATTTCATTGTGCTTTTGCTCATTTTGAAGATTTTGACATTTTCACCTGAAGTGTACAATCGGGCTGAAAATGCATTTAAAGCCATAAAAAGTTCATTTTGGCTCTCACACCTTAACTAAATGTTGTAGACTCAAACTTTTTGCTGTCATTAGTGTATGTTAGCAAAATGAAGATGATTCAAGCATTAATTTCATTGTGCTTTTGCTCATTTTGAAGATTTTGACATTTTCACCTGAAGTGTACAATCAGGCTGAAAATGCATTTAAAGCCATAAAAAGTTCATTTTGGCTCTCACACCTTAACTAAATGTTGTAGACTCAAACTTTTTGCTGTCATTAGTATATTTTAGCAAAATGAAGATGATTCAAGCATTAATTTTATTGTGCTTTTGCTCATTTTGAAGATTTTGACATTTTCACCTGAAGTGTACAATCGGGCTGAAAATGCATTTAAAGCCATAAAAAGTTCATTTTGGCTCTCACACCTTAACTAAATGTTGTAGACTCAAACTTTTTGCTGTCATTAGTGTATGTTAGCAAAATGAAGATGATTCAAGCATTAATTTCATTGTGCTTTTGCTCATTTTGAAGATTTTGACATTTTCACCTGAAGTGTACAATCAGGCTGAAAATGCATTTAAAGCCATAAAAAGTTCATTTTGGCTCTCACACCTTAACTAAATGTTGTAGACTCAAACTTTTTGCTGTCATTAGTGTATTTTAGCAAAATGAAGATGATTCAAGCATTAATTTCATTGTGCTTTTGCTCATTTTGAAGATTTTGACATTTTCACCTGAAGTGTACAATCAGGCTGAAAATGCATTTAAAGCCATAAAAAGTTCATTTTGGCTCTCACACCTTAACTAAATGTTGTAGACTCAAACTTTTTGCTGTCATTAGTATATTTTAGCAAAATGAAGATGATTCAAGCATTAATTTCATTGTGCTTTTGCTCATTTTGAAGATTTTGACATTTTCACCTGAAGTGTACAATCAGGCTGAAAATGCATTTAAAGCCATAAAAAGTTCATTTTGGCTCTCACACCTTAACTAAATGTTGTAGACTCAAACTTTTTGCTGTCATTAGTGTATTTTAGCAAAATGAAGATGATTCAAGCATTAATTTCATTGTGCTTTTGCTCATTTTGAAGATTTTGACATTTTCACCTGAAGTGTACAATCAGGCTGAAAATGCATTTAAAGCCATAAAAAGTTCATTTTGGCTCTCACACCTTAACTAAATGTTGTAGACTCAAACTTTTTGCTGTCATTAGTGTATGTTAGCAAAATTAAGATGATTCAAGCATTAATTTCATTGTGCTTTTGCTCATTTTGAAGATTTTGACATTTTCACCTGAAGTGTACAATCAGGCTGAAAATGCATTTAAAGCCATAAAAAGTTCATTTTGGCTCTCACACCTTAACTAAATGTTGTAGACTCAAACTTTTTGCTGTCATTAGTGTATTTTAGCAAAATGAAGATGATTCAAGCATTAATTTCATTGTGCTTTTGCTCATTTTGAAGGTTTTGACATTTGCACCTGAAGTGTACAATCAGGCTGAAAATGCATTTAAAGCCATAAAAAGTTCATTTTGGCTCTCACACCTTAACTAAATGTTGTAGACTCAAACTTTTTGCTGTCATTAGTGTATTTTAGCAAAATGAAGATGATTCAAGCATTAATTTCATTGTGCTTTTGCTCATTTTGAAGATTTTGACATTTTCACCTGAAGTGTACAATTAGGGGCTGAAAACGCGTTTAAAGCAATAAAAAGTTCATTTTGGCTCTCACACCTTAACTAAATGTTGTAGACTCAAACTTTTTGCTGTCATTAGTGTATTTTAGCAAAATGAAGATGATTCAAGCATTAATTTCATTGTGCTTTTGCTCATTTTGAAGATTTTGACATTTTCACCTGAAGTGTACAATCGGGCTGAAAATGCATTTAAAGCCATAAAAAGTTCATTTTGGCTCTCACACCTTAACTAAATGTTGTAGACTCAAACTTTTTGCTGTCATTAGTGTATGTTAGCAAAATGAAGATGATTCAAGCATTAATTTCATTGTGCTTTTGCTCATTTTGAAGATTTTGACATTTTCACCTGAAGTGTACAATCAGGCTGAAAATGCATTTAAAGCCATAAAAAGTTCATTTTGGCTCTCACACCTTAACTAAATGTTGTAGACTCAAACTTTTTGCTGCCATTAGTGTATTTTAGCAAAATGAAGATGATTCAAGCATTAATTTCATTGTGCTTTTGCTCATTTTGAAGATTTTGACATTTTCACCTGAAGTGTACAATCGGGCTGAAAATGCATTTAAAGCCATAAAAAGTTCATTTTGGCTCTCACACCTTAACTAAATGTTGTAGACTCAAACTTTTTGCTGTCATTAGTGTATGTTAGCAAAATGAAGATGATTCAAGCATTAATTTCATTGTGCTTTTGCTCATTTTGAAGATTTTGACATTTTCACCTGAAGTGTACAATCAGGCTGAAAATGCATTTAAAGCCATAAAAAGTTCATTTTGGCTCTCACACCTTAACTAAATGTTGTAGACTCAAACTTTTTGCTGTCATTAGTATATTTTAGCAAAATGAAGATGATTCAAGCATTAATTTTATTGTGCTTTTGCTCATTTTGAAGATTTTGACATTTTCACCTGAAGTGTACAATCGGGCTGAAAATGCATTTAAAGCCATAAAAAGTTCATTTTGGCTCTCACACCTTAACTAAATGTTGTAGACTCAAACTTTTTAATGTCATTAGTGTATGTTAGCAAAATGAAGATGATTCAAGCATTAATTTCATTGTGCTTTTGCTCATTTTGAAGATTTTGACATTTTCACCTGAAGTGTACAATCAGGCTGAAAATGCATTTAAAGCCATAAAAAGTTCATTTTGGCTCTCACACCTTAACTAAATGTTGTAGACTCAAACTTTTTGCTGTCATTAGTGTATTTTAGCAAAATGAAGATGATTCAAGCATTAATTTCATTGTGCTTTTGCTCATTTTGAAGATTTTGACATTTTCACCTGAAGTGTACAATCAGGCTGAAAATGCATTTAAAGCCATAAAAAGTTCATTTTGGCTCTCACACCTTAACTAAATGTTGTAGACTCAAACTTTTTGCTGTCATTAGTATATTTTAGCAAAATGAAGATGATTCAAGCATTAATTTTATTGTGCTTTTGCTCATTTAGAAGATTTTGACATTTTCACCTGAAGTGTACAATCGGGCTGAAAATGCATTTAAAGCCATAAAAAGTTCATTTTGGCTCTCACACCTTAACTAAATGTTGTAGACTCAAACTTTTTGCTGTCATTGGTGTATGTTAGCAAAATGAAGATGATTCAAGCATTAATTTCATTGTGCTTTTGCTCATTTTAAAGATTTTGACATTTTCACCTGAAGTGTACAATCGGGCTGAAAATGCATTTAAAGCCATAAAAAGTTCATTTTGGCTCTCACACCTTAACTAAATGTTGTAGACTCAAACTTTTTGCTGTCATTAGTGTATGTTAGCAAAATGAAGATGATTCAAGCATTAATTTCATTGTGCTTTTGCTCATTTTGAAGATTTTGACATTTTCACCTGAAGTGTACAATCAGGCTGAAAATGCATTTAAAGCCATAAAAAGTTCATTTTGGCTCTCACACCTTAACTAAATGTTGTAGACTCAAACTTTTTGCTGTCATTAGTGTATTTTAGCAAAATGAAGATGATTCAAGCATTAATTTCATTGTGCTTTTGCTCATTTTGAAGATTTTGACATTTTCACCTGAAGTGTACAATCGGGCTGAAAATGCATTTAAAGCCATAAAAAGTTCATTTTGGCTCTCACACCTTAACTAAATGTTGTAGACTCAAACTTTTTGCTGTCATTAGTGTATGTTAGCAAAATGAAGATGATTCAAGCATTAATTTCATTGTGCTTTTGCTCATTTTGAAGATTTTGACATTTTCACCTGAAGTGTACAATCAGGCTGAAAATGCATTTAAAGCCATAAAAAGTTCATTTTGGCTCTCACACCTTAACTAAATGTTGTAGACTCAAACTTTTTGCTGTCATTAGTGTATTTTAGCAAAATGAAGATGATTCAAGCATTAATTTCATTGTGCTTTTGCTCATTTTGAAGATTTTGACATTTTCACCTGAAGTGTACAATCGGGCTGAAAATGCATTTAAAGCCATAAAAAGTTCATTTTGGCTCTCACACCTTAACTAAATGTTGTAGACTCAAACTTTTTGCTGTCATTAGTGTATGTTAGCAAAATGAAGATGATTCAAGCATTAATTTCATTGTGCTTTTGCTCATTTTGAAGATTTTGACATTTTCACCTGAAGTGTACAATCAGGCTGAAAATGCATTTAAAGCCATAAAAAGTTCATTTTGGCTCTCACACCTTAACTAAATGTTGTAGACTCAAACTTTTTGCTGTCATTAGTATATTTTAGCAAAATGAAGATGATTCAAGCATTAATTTTATTGTGCTTTTGCTCATTTTGAAGATTTTGACATTTTCACCTGAAGTGTACAATCGGGCTGAAAATGCATTTAAAGCCATAAAAAGTTCATTTTGGCTCTCACACCTTAACTAAATGTTGTAGACTCAAACTTTTTGCTGTCATTAGTGTATGTTAGCAAAATGAAGATGATTCAAGCATTAATTTCATTGTGCTTTTGCTCATTTTGAAGATTTTGACATTTTCACCTGAAGTGTACAATCAGGCTGAAAATGCATTTAAAGCCATAAAAAGTTCATTTTGGCTCTCACACCTTAACTAAATGTTGTAGACTCAAACTTTTTGCTGTCATTAGTGTATTTTAGCAAAATGAAGATGATTCAAGCATTAATTTCATTGTGCTTTTGCTCATTTTGAAGATTTTGACATTTTCACCTGAAGTGTACAATCAGGCTGAAAATGCATTTAAAGCCATAAAAAGTTCATTTTGGCTCTCACACCTTAACTAAATGTTGTAGACTCAAACTTTTTGCTGTCATTAGTGTATTTTAGCAAAATGAAGATGATTCAAGCATTAATTTCATTGTGCTTTTGCTCATTTTGAAGATTTTGACATTTTCACCTGAAGTGTACAATCGGGCTGAAAATGCATTTAAAGCCATAAAAAGTTCATTTTGGCTCTCACACCTTAACTAAATGTTGTAGACTCAAACTTTTTGCTGTCATTAGTGTATGTTAGCAAAATGAAGATGATTCAAGCATTAATTTCATTGTGCTTTTGCTCATTTTGAAGATTTTGACATTTTCACCTGAAGTGTACAATCAGGCTGAAAATGCATTTAAAGCCATAAAAAGTTCATTTTGGCTCTCACACCTTAACTAAATGTTGTAGACTCAAACTTTTTGCTGTCATTAGTATATTTTAGCAAAATGAAGATGATTCAAGCATTAATTTTATTGTGCTTTTGCTCATTTTGAAGATTTTGACATTTTCACCTGAAGTGTACAATCGGGCTGAAAATGCATTTAAAGCCATAAAAAGTTCATTTTGGCTCTCACACCTTAACTAAATGTTGTAGACTCAAACTTTTTGCTGTCATTAGTGTATGTTAGCAAAATGAAGATGATTCAAGCATTAATTTCATTGTGCTTTTGCTCATTTTGAAGATTTTGACATTTTCACCTGAAGTGTACAATCAGGCTGAAAATGCATTTAAAGCCATAAAAAGTTCATTTTGGCTCTCACACCTTAACTAAATGTTGTAGACTCAAACTTTTTGCTGTCATTAGTGTATTTTAGCAAAATGAAGATGATTCAAGCATTAATTTCATTGTGCTTTTGCTCATTTTGAAGATTTTGACATTTTCACCTGAAGTGTACAATCAGGCTGAAAATGCATTTAAAGCCATAAAAAGTTCATTTTGGCTCTCACACCTTAACTAAATGTTGTAGACTCAAACTTTTTGCTGTCATTAGTATATTTTAGCAAAATGAAGATGATTCAAGCATTAATTTTATTGTGCTTTTGCTCATTTAGAAGATTTTGACATTTTCACCTGAAGTGTACAATCGGGCTGAAAATGCATTTAAAGCCATAAAAAGTTCATTTTGGCTCTCACACCTTAACTAAATGTTGTAGACTCAAACTTTTTGCTGTCATTGGTGTATGTTAGCAAAATGAAGATGATTCAAGCATTAATTTCATTGTGCTTTTGCTCATTTTAAAGATTTTGACATTTTCACCTGAAGTGTACAATCGGGCTGAAAATGCATTTAAAGCCATAAAAAGTTCATTTTGGCTCTCACACCTTAACTAAATGTTGTAGACTCAAACTTTTTGCTGTCATTAGTGTATGTTAGCAAAATGAAGATGATTCAAGCATTAATTTCATTGTGCTTTTGCTCATTTTGAAGATTTTGACATTTTCACCTGAAGTGTACAATCAGGCTGAAAATGCATTTAAAGCCATAAAAAGTTCATTTTGGCTCTCACACCTTAACTAAATGTTGTAGACACAAACTTTTTGCTGTCATTAGTGTATTTTAGCAAAATGAAGATGATTCAAGCATTAATTTCATTGTGCTTTTGCTCATTTTGAAGATTTTGACATTTTCACCTGAAGTGTACAATCGGGCTGAAAATGCATTTAAAGCCATAAAAAGTTCATTTTGGCTCTCACACCTTAACTAAATGTTGTAGACTCAAACTTTTTGCTGTCATTAGTGTATGTTAGCAAAATGAAGATGATTCAAGCATTAATTTCATTGTGCTTTTGCTCATTTTGAAGATTTTGACATTTTCACCTGAAGTGTACAATCAGGCTGAAAATGCATTTAAAGCCATAAAAAGTTCATTTTGGCTCTCACACCTTAACTAAATGTTGTAGACTCAAACTTTTTGCTGTCATTAGTGTATTTTAGCAAAATGAAGATGATTCAAGCATTAATTTCATTGTGCTTTTGCTCATTTTGAAGATTTTGACATTTTCACCTGAAGTGTACAATCAGGCTGAAAATGCATTTAAAGCCATAAAAAGTTCATTTTGGCTCTCACACCTTAACTAAATGTTGTAGACTCAAACTTTTTGCTGTCATTAGTATATTTTAGCAAAATGAAGATGATTCAAGCATTAATTTTATTGTGCTTTTGCTCATTTAGAAGATTTTGACATTTTCACCTGAAGTGTACAATCGGGCTGAAAATGCATTTAAAGCCATAAAAAGTTCATTTTGGCTCTCACACCTTAACTAAATGTTGTAGACTCAAACTTTTTGCTGTCATTGGTGTATGTTAGCAAAATGAAGATGATTCAACCATTAATTTCATTGTGCTTTTGCTCATTTTGAAGATTTTGACATTTTCACCTGAAGTGTACAATCAGGCTGAAAATGCATTTAAAGCCATAAAAAGTTCATTTTGGCTCTCACACCTTAACTAAATGTTGTAGACTCAAACTTTTTGCTGTCATTAGTGTATTTTAGCAAAATGAAGATGATTCAAGCATTAATTTCATTGTGCTTTTGCTCATTTTAAAGATTTTGACATTTTCACCTGAAGTGTACAATCAGGCTGAAAATGCATTTAAAGCCATAAAAAGTTCATTTTGGCTCTCACACCTTAACTAAATGTTGTAGACTCAAACTTTTTGCTGTCATTAGTGTATTTTAGCAAAATGAAGATGATTCAAGCATTAATTTCATTGTGCTTTTGCTCATTTTGAAGATTTTGACATTTTCACCTGAAGTGTACAATCAGGCTGAAAATGCATTTAAAGCCATAAAAAGTTCATTTTGGCTCTCACACCTTAACTAAATGTTGTAGACTCAAACTTTTTGCTGTCATTAGTGTATGTTAGCAAAATGAAGATGATTCAAGCATTAATTTCATTGTGCTTTTGCTCATTTTGAAGATTTTGACATTTTCACCTGAAGTGTACAATCAGGCTGAAAATGCATTTAAAGCCATAAAAAGTTCATTTTGGCTCTCACACCTTAACTAAATGTTGTAGACTCAAACTTTTTGCTGTCATTAGTGTATTTTAGCAAAATGAAGATGATTCAAGCAGTAATTTCATTGTGCTTTTGCTCATTTTGAAGATTTTGACATTTTCACCTGAAGTGTACAATCAGGCTGAAAATGCATTTAAAGCCATAAAAAGTTCATTTTGGCTCTCACACCTTAACTAAATGTTGTAGACTCAAACTTTTTGCTGTCATTAGTGTATTTTAGCAAAATGAAGATGATTCAAGCATTAATTTCATTGTGCTTTTGCTCATTTTGAAGATTTTGACATTTTCACCTGAAGTGTACAATCGGGCTGAAAATGCATTTAAAGCAATAAAAAGTTCATTTTGGCTCTCACACCTTAACTAAATGTTGTAGATTCAAACTTTTTGCTGTCATTAGTGTATTTTAGCAAAATGAAGATGATTCAAGCATTAATTTCATTGTGCTTTTGCTCATTTTGAAGATTTTGACATTTTCACCTGAAGTGTACAATTAGGGGCTGAAAACGCGTTTAAAGCAATAAAAAGTTCATTTTGGCTCTCACACCTTAACTAAATGTTGTAGACTCAAACTTTTTGCTGTCATTAGTATATTTTAGCAAAATGAAGATGATTCAAGCATTAATTTTATTGTGCTTTTGCTCATTTTGAAGATTTTGACATTTTCACCTGAAGTGTACAATCGGGCTGAAAATGCATTTAAAGCCATAAAAAGTTCATTTTGGCTCTCACACCTTAACTAAATGTTGTAGACTCAAACTTTTTGCTGTCATTAGTGTATGTTAGCAAAATGAAGATGATTCAAGCATTAATTTCATTGTGCTTTTGCTCATTTTGAAGATATTGACATTTTCACCTGAAGTGTACAATCAGGCTGAAAATGCATTTAAAGCCATAAAAAGTTCATTTTGGCTCTCACACCTTAACTAAATGTTGTAGACTCAAACTTTTTGCTGTCATTAGTGTATTTTAGCAAAATGAAGATGATTCAAGCATTAATTTCATTGTGCTTTTGCTCATTTTGAAGATTTTGACATTTTCACCTGAAGTGTACAATCGGGCTGAAAATGCATTTAAAGCAATAAAAAGTTCATTTTGGCTCTCACACCTTAACTAAATGTTGTAGATTCAAACTTTTTGCTGTCATTAGTGTATTTTAGCAAAATGAAGATGATTCAAGCATTAATTTCATTGTGCTTTTGCTCATTTTGAAGATTTTGACATTTTCACCTGAAGTGTACAATTAGGGGCTGAAAACGCGTTTAAAGCAATAAAAAGTTCATTTTGGCTCTCACACCTTAACTAAATGTTGTAGACTCAAACTTTTTGCTGTCATTAGTATATTTTAGCAAAATGAAGATGATTCAAGCATTAATTTCAATGTGCTTTTGCTCATTTTGAAGATTTTGACATTTTCACCTGAAGTGTACAATCGGGCTGAAAATGCATTTAAAGCAATAAAAAGTTCATTTTGGCTCTCACACCTTAACTAAATGTTGTAGACTCAAACTTTTTGCTGTCATTAGTGTATGTTAGCAAAATGAAGATGATTCAAGCATTAATTTCATTGTGCTTTTGCTCATTTTGAAGATTTTGACATTTTCACCTGAAGTGTACAATTAGGGGCTGAAAATGCATTTAAAGCCATAAAAAGTTCATTTTGAATCTCACACCTTAACTAAATGTTGTAGACTCAAACTTTTTGCTGTCATTAGTGTATTTTAGCAAAATGAAGATGATTCAAGCATTAATTTCATTGTGCTTTTGCTCATTTTGAAGATTTTGACATTTTCACCTGAAGTGTACAATCAGGCTGAAAATGCATTTAAAGCCATAAAAAGTTCATTTTGGCTCTCACACCTTAACTAAATGTTGTAGACTCAAACTTGTTGCTGTCATTAGTGTATGTTAGCAAAATGAAGATGATTCAAGCATTAATTTCATTGTGCTTTTGCTCATTTTGAAGATTTTGACATTTTCACCTGAAGTGTACAATCGGGCTGAAAATGCATTTAAAGCCATAAAAAGTTCATTTTGGCTCTCACACCTTAACTAAATGTTGTAGACTCAAACTTTTTGCTGTCATTAGTGTATTTTAGCAAAATGAAGATGATTCAAGCATTAATTTCATTGTGCTTTTGCTCATTTTGAAGATTTTGACATTTTCACCTGAAGTGTACAATTAGGGGCTGAAAACGCGTTTAAAGCAATAAAAAGTTCTTTTTGGCTCTCACACCTTAACTAAATGTTGTAGACTCAAACTTTTTGCTGTCATTAGTATATTTTAGCAAAATGAAGATGATTCAAGCATTAATTTTATTTTGCTTTTGCTCATTTTGAAGATTTTGACATTTTCACCTGAAGTGTACAATCGGGCTGAAAATGCATTTAAAGCCATAAAAAGTTCATTTTGGCTCTCACACCTTAACTAAATGTTGTAGACTCAAACTTTTTGCTGTCATTAGTGTATTTTAGCAAAATGAAGATGATTCAAGCATTAATTTCATTGTGCTTTTGCTCATTTTGAAGATTTTGACATTTTCACCTGAAGTGTACAATCGGGCTGAAAATGCATTTAAAGCCATAAAAAGTTCATTTTGGCTCTCACACCTTAACTAAATGTTGAAGACTCAAACGTTTTGCTGTCATTAGTGTATGTTAGCAAAATGAAGATGATTCAAGCATTAATTTCATTGTGCTTTTGCTCATTTTGAAGATTTTGACATTTTCACCTGAAGTGTACAATCAGGCTGAAAATGCATTTAAAGCCATAAAAAGTTCATTTTGGCTCTCACACCTTAACTAAATGTTGTAGACTCAAACTTTTTGCTGTCATTAGTGTATTTTAGCAAAATGAAGATGATTCAAGCATTAATTTCATTGTGCTTTTGCTCATTTTGAAGATTTTGACATTTTCACCTGAAGTGTACAATCAGGCTGAAAATGCATTTAAAGCCATAAAAAGTTCATTTTAGCTCTCACACCTTAACTAAATGTTGTAGACTCAAACTTTTTGATGTCATTAGTGTATTTTAGCAAAATGAAGATGATTCAAGCATTAATTTCATTGTGCTTTTGCTCATTTTGAAGATTTTGACATTTTCACCTGAAGTGTAGAATTAGGGGCTGAAAACGCGTTTAAAGCAATAAAAAGTTCATTTTGGCTCTCACACCTTAACTAAATGTTGTAGACTCAAACTTTTTGCTGTCATTAGTATATTTTAGCAAAATGAAGATGATTCAAGCATTAATTTTATTGTGCTTTTGCTCATTTTGAAGATTTTGACATTTTCACCTGAAGTGTACAATCGGGCTAAATTGCATTTAAAGCCATAAAAAGTTCATTTTGGCTCTCACACCTTAACTAAATGTTGTAGACTCAAACTTTTTGCTGTCATTAGTGTATTTTGGCAAAATGAAGATGATTCAAGCATTAATTTCATTGTGCTTTTGCTCATTTTGAAGATTTTGACATTTTCACCTGAAGTGTACAATTGGGCTGAAAATGCATTTAAAGCAATAAAAAGTTCATTTTGGCTCTCACACCTTAACTAAATGTTGTAGATTCAAACTTTTTGCTGTCATTAGTGTATTTTAGCAAAATGAAGATGATTCAAGCATTAATTTCATTGTGCTTTTGCTCATTTTGAAGATTTTGACATTTTCACCTGAAGTGTACAATTAGGGGCTGAAAACGCGTTTAAAGCAATAAAAAGTTCATTTTGGCTCTCACACCTTAACTAAATGTTGTAGACTCAAACTTTTTGCTGTCATTAGTATATTTTAGCAAAATGAAGATGATTCAAGCATTAATTTTATTGTGCTTTTGCTCATTTTGAAGATTTTGACATTTTCACCTGAAGTGTACAATCGGGCTGAAAATGCATTTAAAGCCATAAAAAGTTCATTTTGGCTCTCACACCTTAACTAAATGTTGTAGACTCAAACTTTTTGCTGTCATTAGTGTATGTTAGCAAAATGAAGATGATTCAAGCATTAATTTCATTGTGCTTTTGCTCATTTTGAAGATTTTGACATTTTCACCTGAAGTGTACAATCAGGCTGAAAATGCATTTAAAGCCATAAAAAGTTCATTTTGGCTCTCACACCTTAACTAAATGTTGTAGACTCAAACTTTTTGCTGTCATTAGTGTATTTTAGCAAAATGAAGATGATTCAAGCATTAATTTCATTGTGCTTTTGCTCATTTTGAAGATTTTGACATTTTCACCTGAAGTGTACAATCAGGCTGAAAATGCATTTAAAGCCATAAAAAGTTCATTTTGGCTCTCACACCTTAACTAAATGTTGTAGACTCAAACTTTTTGCTGTCATTAGTGTATGTTAGCAAAATTAAGATGATTCAAGCATTAATTTCATTGTGCTTTTGCTCATTTTGAAGATTTTGACATTTTCACCTGAAGTGTACAATCAGGCTGAAAATGCATTTAAAGCCATAAAAAGTTCATTTTGGCTCTCACACCTTAACTAAATGTTGTAGACTCAAACTTTTTGCTGTCATTAGTGTATTTTAGCAAAATAAAGATGATTCAAGCATTAATTTCATTGTGCTTTTGCTCATTTTGAAGATTTTGACATTTTCACCTGAAGTGTACAATCAGGCTGAAAATGCATTTAAAGCCATAAAAAGTTCATTTTGGCTCTCACACCTTAACTAAATGTTGTAGACTCAAACTTTTTGCTGTCATTAGTGTATTTTAGCAAAATGAAGATGATTCAAGCATTAATTTCATTGTGCTTTTGCTCATTTTGAAGATTTTGACATTTTCACCTGAAGTGTACAATCAGGCTGAAAATGCATTTAAAGCCATAAAAAGTTCATTTTGGCTCTCACACCTTAACTAAATGTTGTAGACTCAAACTTTTTGCTGTCATTAGTGTATGTTAGCAAAATGAAGATGATTCAAGCATTAATTTCATTGTGCTTTTGCTCATTTTGAAGATTTTGACATTTTCACCTGAAGTGTACAATCAGGCTGAAAATGCATTTAAAGCCATAAAAAGTTCATTTTGGCTCTCACACCTTAACTAAATGTTGTAGACTCAAACTTTTTGCTGTCATTAGTGTATTTTAGCAAAATGAAGATGATTCAAGCATTAATTTCATTGTGCTTTTGCTCATTTTGAAGATTTTGACATTTTCACCTGAAGTGTACAATCAGGCTGAAAATGCATTTAAAGCCATAAAAAGTTCATTTTGGCTCTCACACCTTAACTAAATGTTGTAGACTCAAACTTTTTGCTGTCATTAGTGTATTTTAGCAAAATGAAGATGATTCAAGCATTAATTTCATTGTGCTTTTGCTCATTTTGAAGATTTTGACATTTTCACCTGAAGTGTACAATCGGGCTGAAAATGCATTTAAAGCAATAAAAAGTTCATTTTGGCTCTCACACCTTAACTAAATGTTGTAGATTCAAACTTTTTGCTGTCATTAGTGTATTTTAGCAAAATGAAGATGATTCAAGCATTAATTTCATTGTGCTTTTGCTCATTTTGAAGATTTTGACATTTTCACCTGAAGTGTACAATTAGGGGCTGAAAACGCGTTTAAAGCAATAAAAAGTTCATTTTGGCTCTCACACCTTAACTAAATGTTGTAGACTCAAACTTTTTGCTGTCATTAGTGTATGTTAGCAAAATGAAGATGATTCAAGCATTAATTTCATTGTGCTTTTGCTCATTTTGAAGATTTTGACATTTTCACCTGAAGTGTACAATCAGGCTGAAAATGCATTTAAAGCCATAAAAAGTTCATTTTGGCTCTCACACCTTAACTAAATGTTGTAGACTCAAACTTTTTGCTGTCATTAGTGTATTTTAGCAAAATGAAGATGATTCAAGCATTAATTTCATTGTGCTTTTGCTCATTTTGAAGATTTTGACATTTTCACCTGAAGTGTACAATCGGGCTGAAAATGCATTTAAAGCAATAAAAAGTTCATTTTGGCTCTCACACCTTAACTAAATGTTGTAGATTCAAACTTTTTGCTGTCATTAGTGTATTTTAGCAAAATGAAGATGATTCAAGCATTAATTTCATTGTGCTTTTGCTCATTTTGAAGATTTTGACATTTTCACCTGAAGTGTACAATTAGGGGCTGAAAACGCGTTTAAAGCAATAAAAAGTTCATTTTGGCTCTCACACCTTAACTAAATGTTGTAGACTCAAACTTTTTGCTGTCATTAGTATATTTTAGCAAAATGAAGATGATTCAAGCATTAATTTTATTGTGCTTTTGCTCATTTTGAAGATTTTGACATTTTCACCTGAAGTGTACAATCGGGCTGAAAATGCATTTAAAGCCATAAAAAGTTCATTTTGGCTCTCACACCTTAACTAAATGTTGTAGACTCAAACTTTTTGCTGTCATTAGTGTATGTTAGCAAAATGAAGATGATTCAAGCATTAATTTCATTGTGCTTTTGCTCATTTTGAAGATTTTGACATTTTTACCTGAAGTGTACAATCAGGCTGAAAATGCATTTAAAGCCATAAAAAGTTCATTTTGGCTCTCACACCTTAACTAAATGTTGTAGACTCAAACTTTTTGCTGTCATTAGTGTATTTTAGCAAAATGAAGATGATTCAAGCATTAATTTCATTGTGCTTTTGCTCATTTTGAAGATTTTGACATTTTCACCTGAAGTGTACAATCAGGCTGAAAATGCATTTAAAGCCATAAAAAGTTCATTTTGGCTCTCACACCTTAACTAAATGTTGTAGACTCAAACTTTTTGCTGTCATTAGTGTATTTTAGCAAAATGAAGATGATTCAAGCATTAATTTCATTGTGCTTTTGCTCATTTTGAAGATTTTGACATTTTCACCTGAAGTGTACAATCAGGCTGAAAATGCATTTAAAGCCATAAAAAGTTCATTTTGGCTCTCACACCTTAACTAAATGTTGTAGACTCAAACTTTTTGCTGTCATTAGTGTATTTTAGCAAAATGAAGATGATTCAAGCATTAATTTCATTGTGCTTTTGCTCATTTTGAAGATTTTGACATTTTCACCTGAAGTGTACAATTAGGGGCTGAAAACGCGTTTAAAGCAATAAAAAGTTCTTTTTGGCTCTCACACCTTAACTAAATGTTGTAGACTCAAACTTTTTGC
This sequence comes from Leptonotus elevatus, assembly GCF_054856555.1. Lineage (NCBI taxonomy): Eukaryota > Metazoa > Chordata > Actinopteri > Syngnathiformes > Syngnathidae > Leptonotus > Leptonotus elevatus. Next base: position 12,741 of record NW_028233512.1, on the reverse strand, counting down.
TGTCATTAGTATATTTTAGCAAAATGAAGATGATTCAAGCATTAATTTTATTTTGCTTTTGCTCATTTTGAAGATTTTGACATTTTCACCTGAAGTGTACAATCGGGCTGAAAATGCATTTAAAGCCATAAAAAGTTCATTTTGGCTCTCACACCTTAACTAAATGTTGTAGACTCAAACTTTTTGCTGTCATTAGTGTATTTTAGCAAAATGAAGATGATTCAAGCATTAATTTCATTGTGCTTTTGCTCATTTTGAAGATTTTGACATTTTCACCTGAAGTGTACAATCGGGCTGAAAATGCATTTAAAGCCATAAAAAGTTCATTTTGGCTCTCACACCTTAACTAAATGTTTTAGACTCAAACGTTTTGCTGTCATTAGTGTATGTTAGCAAAATGAAGATGATTCAAGCATTAATTTCATTGTGCTTTTGCTCATTTTGAAGATTTTGACATTTTCACCTGAAGTGTACAATCAGGCTGAAAATGCATTTAAAGCCATAAAAAGTTCATTTTGGCTCTCACACCTTAACTAAATGTTGTAGACTCAAACTTTTTGCTGTCATTAGTGTATTTTAGCAAAATGAAGATGATTCAAGCATTAATTTCATTGTGCTTTTGCTCATTTTGAAGATTTTGACATTTTCACCTGAAGTGTACAATCAGGCTGAAAATGCATTTAAAGCCATAAAAAGTTCATTTTGGCTCTCACACCTTAACTAAATGTTGTAGACTCAAACTTTTTGCTGTCATTAGTGTATTTTAGCAAAATGAAGATGATTCAAGCATTAATTTCATTGTGCTTTTGCTCATTTTGAAGATTTTGACATTTTCACCTGAAGTGTACAATCAGGCTGAAAATGCATTTAAAGCCATAAAAAGTTCATTTTGGCTCTCACACCTTAACTAAACGTTGTAGACTCAAACTTTTTGATGTCATTAGTGTATTTTAGCAAAATGAAGATGATTCAAGCATTAATTTCATTGTGCTTTTGCTCATTTTGAAGATTTTGACATTTTCACCTGAAGTGTAGAATTAGGGGCTGAAAACGCGTTTAAAGCAATAAAAAGTTCATTTTGGCTCTCACACCTTAACTAAATGTTGTAGACTCAAACTTTTTGCTGTCATTAGTATATTTTAGCAAAATGAAGATGATTCAAGCATTAATTTTATTGTGCTTTTGCTCATTTTGAAGATTTTGACATTTTCACCTGAAGTGTACAATCGGGCTAAATTGCATTTAAAGCCATAAAAAGTTCATTTTGGCTCTCACACCTTAACTAAATGTTGTAGACTCAAACTTTTTGCTGTCATTAGTGTATTTTGGCAAAATGAAGATGATTCAAGCATTAATTTCATTGTGCTTTTGCTCATTTTGAAGATTTTGACATTTTCACCTGAAGTGTACAATCAGGCTGAAAATGCATTTAAAGCCATAAAAAGTTCATTTTGGCTCTCACACCTTAACTAAATGTTGTAGACTCAAACTTTTTGCTGTCATTAGTGTATGTTAGCAAAATGAAGATGATTCAAGCATTAATTTCATTGTGCTTTTGCTCATTTTGAAGATTTTGACATTTTCACCTGAAGTGTACAATCAGGCTGAAAATGCATTTAAAGCCATACAAAGTTCATTTTGGCTCTCACACCTTAACTAAATGTTGTAGACTCAAACTTTTTGCTGTCATTAGTGTATTTTAGCAAAATGAAGATGATTCAAGCATTAATTTCATTGTGCTTTTGCTCATTTTGAAGATTTTGACATTTTCACCTGAAGTGTACAATCGGGCTGAAAATGCATTTAAAGCAATAAAAAGTTCATTTTGGCTCTCACACCTTAACTAAATGTTGTAGATTCAAACTTTTTGCTGTCATTAGTGTATTTTAGCAAAATGAAGATGATTCAAGCATTAATTTCATTGTGCTTTTGCTCATTTTGAAGATTTTGACATTTTCACCTGAAGTGTACAATTAGGGGCTGAAAACGCGTTTAAAGCAATAAAAAGTTCATTTTGGCTCTCACACCTTAACTAAATGTTGTAGACTCAAACTTTTTGCTGTCATTAGTATATTTTAGCAAAATGAAGATGATTCAAGCATTAATTTTATTGTGCTTTTGCTCATTTTGAAGATTTTGACATTTTCACCTGAAGTGTACAATCGGGCTGAAAATGCATTTAAAGCCATAAAAAGTTCATTTTGGCTCTCACACCTTAACTAAATGTTGTAGACTCAAACTTTTTGCTGTCATTAGTGTATGTTAGCAAAATGAAGATGATTCAAGCATTAATTTCATTGTGCTTTTGCTCATTTTGAAGATTTTGACATTTTCACCTGAAGTGTACAATCAGGCTGAAAATGCATTTAAAGCCATAAAAAGTTCATTTTGGCTCTCACACCTTAACTAAATGTTGTAGACTCAAACTTTTTGCTGTCATTAGTGTATTTTAGCAAAATGAAGATGATTCAAGCATTAATTTCATTGTGCTTTTGCTCATTTTGAAGATTTTGACATTTTCACCTGAAGTGTACAATCGGGCTGAAAATGCATTTAAAGCAATAAAAAGTTCATTTTGGCTCTCACACCTTAACTAAATGTTGTAGATTCAAACTTTTTGCTGTCATTAGTGTATTTTAGCAAAATGAAGATGATTCAAGCATTAATTTCATTGTGCTTTTGCTCATTTTGAAGATTTTGACATTTTCACCTGAAGTGTACAATTAGGGGCTGAAAACGCGTTTAAAGCAATAAAAAGTTCATTTTGGCTCTCACACCTTAACTAAATGTTGTAGACTCAAACTTTTTGCTGTCATTAGTATATTTTAGCAAAATGAAGATGATTCAAGCACTAATTTTATTGTGCTTTTGCTCATTTTGAAGATTTTGACATTTTCACCTGAAGTGTACAATCGGGCTGAAAATGCATTTAAAGCCATAAAAAGTTCATTTTGGCTCTCACACCTTAACTAAATGTTGTAGACTCAAACTTTTTGCTGTCATTAGTGTATGTTAGCAAAATGAAGATGATTCAAGCATTAATTTCATTGTGCTTTTGCTCATTTTGAAGATTTTGACATTTTCACCTGAAGTGTACAATCAGGCTGAAAATGCATTTAAAGCCATAAAAAGTTCATTTTGGCTCTCACACCTTAACTAAATGTTGTAGACTCAAACTTTTTGCTGTCATTAGTGTATTTTAGCAAAATGAAGATGATTCAAGCATTAATTTCATTGTGCTTTTGCTCATTTTGAAGATTTTGACATTTTCACCTGAAGTGTACAATCAGGCTGAAAATGCATTTAAAGCCATAAAAAGTTCATTTTGGCTCTCACACCTTAACTAAATGTTGTAGACTCAAACTTTTTGCTGTCATTAGTATATTTTAGCAAAATGAAGATGATTCAAGCATTAATTTTATTGTGCTTTTGCTCATTTAGAAGATTTTGACATTTTCACCTGAAGTGTACAATCGGGCTGAAAATGCATTTAAAGCCATAAAAAGTTCATTTTGGCTCTCACACCTTAACTAAATGTTGTAGACTCAAACTTTTTGCTGTCATTAGTGTATGTTAGCAAAATGAAGATGATTCAAGCATTAATTTCATTGTGCTTTTGCTCATTTTGAAGATTTTGACATTTTCACCTGAAGTGTACAATCAGGCTGAAAATGCATTTAAAGCCATAAAAAGTTCATTTTGGCTCTCACACCTTAACTAAATGTTGTAGACTCAAACTTTTTGCTGTCATTAGTGTATTTTAGCAAAATGAAGATGATTCAAGCATTAATTTCATTGTGCTTTTGCTCATTTTGAAGATTTTGACATTTTCACCTGAAGTGTACAATTAGGGGCTGAAAACGCGTTTAAAGCAATAAAAAGTTCATTTTGGCTCTCACACCTTAACTAAATGTTGTAGACTCAAACTTTTTGCTGTCATTAGTGTATTTTAGCAAAATGAAGATGATTCAAGCATTAATTTCATTGTGCTTTTGCTCATTTTGAAGATTTTGACATTTTCACCTGAAGTGTACAATCAGGCTGAAAATGCATTTAAAGCCATAAAAAGTTCATTTTGGCTCTCACACCTTAACTAAATGTTGTAGACTCAAACTTTTTGCTGTCATTAGTGTATGTTAGCAAAATGAAGATGATTCAAGCATTAATTTCATTGTGCTTTTGCTCATTTTGAAGATTTTGACATTTTCACCTGAAGTGTACAATCAGGCTGAAAATGCATTTAAAGCCATAAAAAGTTCATTTTGGCTCTCACACCTTAACTAAATGTTGTAGACTCAAACTTTTTGCTGTCATTAGTGTATTTTAGCAAAATGAAGATGATTCAAGCATTAATTTCATTGTGCTTTTGCTCATTTTGAAGATTTTGACATTTTCACCTGAAGTGTACAATCGGGCTGAAAATGCATTTTAAGCAATAAAAAGTTCATTTTGGCTCTCACACCTTAACTAAATGTTGTAGATTCAAACTTTTTGCTGTCATTAGTGTATTTTAGCAAAATGAAGATGATTCAAGCATTAATTTCATTGTGCTTTTGCTCATTTTGAAGATTTTGCCATTTTCACCTGAAGTGTACAATTAGGGGCTGAAAACGCGTTTAAAGCAATAAAAAGTTCATTTTGGCTCTCACACCTTAACTAAATGTTGTAGACTCAAACTTTTTGCTGTCATTAGTATATTTTAGCAAAATGAAGATGATTCAAGCATTATTTTTATTGTGCTTTTGCTCATTTTGAAGATTTTGACATTTTCACCTGAAGTGTACAATCGGGCTGAAAATGCATTTAAAGCCATAAAAAGTTCATTTTGGCTCTCACACCTTAACTAAATGTTGTAGACTCAAACTTTTTGCTGTCATTAGTGTATGTTAGCAAAATGAAGATGATTCAAGCATTAATTTCATTGTGCTTTTGCTCATTTTGAAGATTTTGACATTTTCACCTGAAGTGTACAATCAGGGTGAAAATGCATTTAAAGCCATAAAAAGTTCATTTTGGCTCTCACACCTTAACTAAATGTTGTAGACTCAAACTTTTTGCTGTCATTAGTGTATTTTAGCAAAATGAAGATGATTCAAGCATTAATTCCATTGTGCTTTTGCTCATTTTGAAGATTTTGACATTTTCACCTGAAGTGTACAATCGGGCTGAAAATGCATTTAAAGCAATAAAAAGTTCATTTTGGCTCTCACACCTTAACTAAATGTTGTAGATTCAAACTTTTTGCTGTCATTAGTGTATTTTAGCAAAATGAAGATGATTCAAGCATTAATTTCATTGTGCTTTTGCTCATTTTGAAGATTTTGACATTTTCACCTGAAGTGTACAATTAGGGGCTGAAAACGCGTTTAAAGCAATAAAAAGTTCATTTTGGCTCTCACACCTTAACTAAATGTTGTAGACTCAAACTTTTTGCTGTCATTAGTATATTTTAGCAAAATGAAGATGATTCAAGCATTAATTTTATTGTGCTTTTGCTCATTTTGAAGATTTTGACATTTTCACCTGAAGTGTACAATCGGGCTGAAAATGCATTTAAAGCCATAAAAAGTTCATTTTGGCTCTCACACCTTAACTAAATGTTGTAGACTCAAACTTTTTGCTGTCATTAGTGTATTTTAGCAAAATGAAGATGATTCAAGCATTAATTTCATTGTGATTTTGCTCATTTTGAAGATTTTTTACATTTTCACCTGAAGTGTACAATTAGGGGCTGAAAACGCGTTTAAAGCAATAAAAAGTTCATTTTGGCTCTCACACCTTAACTAAATGTTGTAGACTCAAACTTTTTGCTGTCATTAGTATATTTTAGCAAAATGAAGATGATTCAAGCATTAATTTTATTGTGCTTTTGCTCATTTTGAAGATTTTGACATTTTCACCTGAAGTGTACAATCGGGCTGAAAATGCATTTAAAGCCATAAAAAGTTCATTTTGGCTCTCACACCTTAACTAAATGTTGTAGACTCAAACTTTTTGCTGTCATTAGTGTATGTTAGCAAAATGAAGATGATTCAAGCATTAATTTCATTGTGCTTTTGCTCATTTTGAAGATTTTGACATTTTCACCTGAAGTGTACAATCAGGCTGAAAATGCATTTAAAGCCATAAAAAGTTCATTTTGGCTCTCACACCTTAACTAAATGTTGTAGACTCAAACTTTTTGCTGTCATTAGTGTATTTTAGCAAAATGAAGATGATTCAAGCATTAATTTCATTGTGCTTTTGCTCATTTTGAAGATTTTGACATTTTCACCTGAAGTGTACAATCAGGCTGAAAATGCATTTAAAGCCATAAAAAGTTCATTTTGGCTCTCACACCTTAACTAAATGTTGTAGACTCAAACTTTTTGCTGTCATTAGTGTATTTTAGCAAAATGAAGATGATTCAAGCATTAATTTCATTGTGCTTTTGCTCATTTTGAAGATTTTGACATTTTCACCTGAAGTGTACAATCGGGCTGAAAATGCATTTAAAGCAATAAAAAGTTCATTTTGGCTCTCACACCTTAACTAAATGTTGTAGATTCAAACTTTTTGCTGTCATTAGTGTATTTTAGCAAAATGAAGATGATTCAAGCATTAATTTCATTGTGCTTTTGCTCATTTTGAAGATTTTGACATTTTCACCTGAAGTGTACAATTAGGGGCTGAAAACGCGTTTAAAGCAATAAAAAGTTCATTTTGGCTCTCACACCTTAACTAAATGTTGTAGACTCAAACTTTTTGCTGTCATTAGTATATTTTAGCAAAATGAAGATGATTCAAGCATTAATTTTATTGTGCTTTTGCTCATTTTGAAGATTTTGACATTTTCACCTGAAGTGTACAATCAGGCTGAAAATGCATTTAAAGCAATAAAAAGTTCATTTTGGCTCTCACACCTTAACTAAATGTTGTAGATTCAAACTTTTTGCTGTCATTAGTGTATTTTAGCAAAATGAAGATGATTCAAGCATTAATTTCATTGTGCTTTTGCTCATTTTGAAGATTTTGACATTTTCACCTGAAGTGTACAATTAGGGGCTGAAAACGCGTTTAAAGCAATAAAAAGTTCATTTTGGCTCTCACACCTTAACTAAATGTTGTAGACTCAAACTTTTTGCTGTCATTAGTATATTTTAGCAAAATGAAGATGATTCAAGCATTAATTTTATTGTGCTTTTGCTCATTTTGAAGATTTTGACATTTTCACCTGAAGTGTACAATCGGGCTGAAAATGCATTTAAAGCCATACAAAGTTCATTTTGGCTCTCACACCTTAACTAAATGTTGTAGACTCAAACTTGTTGCTGTCATTAGTGTATGTTAGCAAAATGAAGATGATTCAAGCATTAATTTCATTGTGCTTTTGCTCATTTTGAAGATTTTGACATTTTCACCTGAAGTGTACAATCAGGCTGAAAATGCATTTAAAGCCATAAAAAGTTCATTTTGGCTCTCACACCTTAACTAAACGTTGTAGACTCAAACTTTTTGATGTCATTAGTGTATTTTAGCAAAATGAAGATGATTCAAGCATTAATTTCATTGTGCTTTTGCTCATTTTGAAGATTTTGACATTTTCACCTGAAGTGTAGAATTAGGGGCTGAAAACGCGTTTAAAGCAATAAAAAGTTCATTTTGGCTCTCACACCTTAACTAAATGTTGTAGACTCAAACTTTTTGCTGTCATTAGTATATTTTAGCAAAATGAAGATGATTCAAGCATTAATTTTATTGTGCTTTTGCTCATTTTGAAGATTTTGACATTTTCACCTGAAGTGTACAATCGGGCTAAATTGCATTTAAAGCCATAAAAAGTTCATTTTGGCTCTCACACCTTAACTAAATGTTGTAGACTCAAACTTTTTGCTGTCATTAGTGTATTTTGGCAAAATGAAGATGATTCAAGCATTAATTTCATTGTGCTTTTGCTCATTTTGAAGATTTTGACATTTTCACCTGAAGTGTACAATCAGGCTGAAAATGCATTTAAAGCCATAAAAAGTTCATTTTGGCTCTCACACCTTAACTAAATGTTGTAGACTCAAACTTTTTGCTGTCATTAGTGTATGTTAGCAAAATGAAGATGATTCAAGCATTAATTTCATTGTGCTTTTGCTCATTTTGAAGATTTTGACATTTTCACCTGAAGTGTACAATCAGGCTGAAAATGCATTTAAAGCCATACAAAGTTCATTTTGGCTCTCACACCTTAACTAAATGTTGTAGACTCAAACTTTTTGCTGTCATTAGTGTATTTTAGCAAAATGAAGATGATTCAAGCATTAATTTCATTGTGCTTTTGCTCATTTTGAAGATTTTGACATTTTCACCTGAAGTGTACAATCGGGCTGAAAATGCATTTAAAGCAATAAAAAGTTCATTTTGGCTCTCACACCTTAACTAAATGTTGTAGATTCAAACTTTTTGCTGTCATTAGTGTATTTTAGCAAAATGAAGATGATTCAAGCATTAATTTCATTGTGCTTTTGCTCATTTTGAAGATTTTGACATTTTCACCTGAAGTGTACAATTAGGGGCTGAAAACGCGTTTAAAGCAATAAAAAGTTCATTTTGGCTCTCACACCTTAACTAAATGTTGTAGACTCAAACTTTTTGCTGTCATTAGTATATTTTAGCAAAATGAAGATGATTCAAGCATTAATTTTATTGTGCTTTTGCTCATTTTGAAGATTTTGACATTTTCACCTGAAGTGTACAATCGGGCTGAAAATGCATTTAAAGCCATAAAAAGTTCATTTTGGCTCTCACACCTTAACTAAATGTTGTAGACTCAAACTTTTTGCTGTCATTAGTGTATGTTAGCAAAATGAAGATGATTCAAGCATTAATTTCATTGTGCTTTTGCTCATTTTGAAGATTTTGACATTTTCACCTGAAGTGTACAATCAGGCTGAAAATGCATTTAAAGCCATAAAAAGTTCATTTTGGCTCTCACACCTTAACTAAATGTTGTAGACTCAAACTTTTTGCTGTCATTAGTGTATTTTAGCAAAATGAAGATGATTCAAGCATTAATTTCATTGTGCTTTTGCTCATTTTGAAGATTTTGACATTTTCACCTGAAGTGTACAATCGGGCTGAAAATGCATTTAAAGCAATAAAAAGTTCATTTTGGCTCTCACACCTTAACTAAATGTTGTAGATTCAAACTTTTTGCTGTCATTAGTGTATTTTAGCAAAATGAAGATGATTCAAGCATTAATTTCATTGTGCTTTTGCTCATTTTGAAGATTTTGACATTTTCACCTGAAGTGTACAATTAGGGGCTGAAAACGCGTTTAAAGCAATAAAAAGTTCATTTTGGCTCTCACACCTTAACTAAATGTTGTAGACTCAAACTTTTTGCTGTCATTAGTATATTTTAGCAAAATGAAGATGATTCAAGCACTAATTTTATTGTGCTTTTGCTCATTTTGAAGATTTTGACATTTTCACCTGAAGTGTACAATCGGGCTGAAAATGCATTTAAAGCCATAAAAAGTTCATTTTGGCTCTCACACCTTAACTAAATGTTGTAGACTCAAACTTTTTGCTGTCATTAGTGTATGTTAGCAAAATGAAGATGATTCAAGCATTAATTTCATTGTGCTTTTGCTCATTTTGAAGATTTTGACATTTTCACCTGAAGTGTACAATCAGGCTGAAAATGCATTTAAAGCCATAAAAAGTTCATTTTGGCTCTCACACCTTAACTAAATGTTGTAGACTCAAACTTTTTGCTGTCATTAGTGTATTTTAGCAAAATGAAGATGATTCAAGCATTAATTTCATTGTGCTTTTGCTCATTTTGAAGATTTTGACATTTTCACCTGAAGTGTACAATCAGGCTGAAAATGCATTTAAAGCCATAAAAAGTTCATTTTGGCTCTCACACCTTAACTAAATGTTGTAGACTCAAACTTTTTGCTGTCATTAGTATATTTTAGCAAAATGAAGATGATTCAAGCATTAATTTTATTGTGCTTTTGCTCATTTAGAAGATTTTGACATTTTCACCTGAAGTGTACAATCGGGCTGAAAATGCATTTAAAGCCATAAAAAGTTCATTTTGGCTCTCACACCTTAACTAAATGTTGTAGACTCAAACTTTTTGCTGTCATTAGTGTATGTTAGCAAAATGAAGATGATTCAAGCATTAATTTCATTGTGCTTTTGCTCATTTTGAAGATTTTGACATTTTCACCTGAAGTGTACAATCAGGCTGAAAATGCATTTAAAGCCATAAAAAGTTCATTTTGGCTCTCACACCTTAACTAAATGTTGTAGACTCAAACTTTTTGCTGTCATTAGTGTATTTTAGCAAAATGAAGATGATTCAAGCATTAATTTCATTGTGCTTTTGCTCATTTTGAAGATTTTGACATTTTCACCTGAAGTGTACAATTAGGGCTGAAAACGCGTTTAAAGCAATAAAAAGTTCATTTTGGCTCTCACACCTTAACTAAATGTTGTAGACTCAAACTTTTTGCTGTCATTAGTGTATTTTAGCAAAATGAAGATGATTCAAGCATTAATTTCATTGTGCTTTTGCTCATTTTGAAGATTTTGACATTTTCACCTGAAGTGTACAATCAGGCTGAAAATGCATTTAAAGCCATAAAAAGTTCATTTTGGCTCTCACACCTTAACTAAATGTTGTAGACTCAAACTTTTTGCTGTCATTAGTGTATGTTAGCAAAATGAAGATGATTCAAGCATTAATTTCATTGTGCTTTTGCTCATTTTGAAGATTTTGACATTTTCACCTGAAGTGTACAATCAGGCTGAAAATGCATTTAAAGCCATAAAAAGTTCATTTTGGCTCTCACACCTTAACTAAATGTTGTAGACTCAAACTTTTTGCTGTCATTAGTGTATTTTAGCAAAATGAAGATGATTCAAGCATTAATTTCATTGTGCTTTTGCTCATTTTGAAGATTTTGACATTTTCACCTGAAGTGTACAATCGGGCTGAAAATGCATTTTAAGCAATAAAAAGTTCATTTTGGCTCTCACACCTTAACTAAATGTTGTAGATTCAAACTTTTTGCTGTCATTAGTGTATTTTAGCAAAATGAAGATGATTCAAGCATTAATTTCATTGTGCTTTTGCTCATTTTGAAGATTTTGACATTTTCACCTGAAGTGTACAATTAGGGGCTGAAAACGCGTTTAAAGCAATAAAAAGTTCATTTTGGCTCTCACACCTTAACTAAATGTTGTAGACTCAAACTTTTTGCTGTCATTAGTGTATGTTAGCAAAATGAAGATGATTCAAGCATTAATTTCATTGTGCTTTTGCTCATTTTGAAGATTTTGACATTTTCACCTGAAGTGTACAATCAGGCTGAAAATGCATTTAAAGCCATAAAAAGTTCATTTTGGCTCTCACACCTTAACTAAATGTTGTAGACTCAAACTTTTTGCTGTCATTAGTGTATTTTAGCAAAATGAAGATGATTCAAGCATTAATTTCATTGTGCTTTTGCTCATTTTGAAGATTTTGACATTTTCACCTGAAGTGTACAATCGGGCTGAAAATGCATTTAAAGCAATAAAAAGTTCATTTTGGCTCTCACACCTTAACTAAATGTTGTAGATTCAAACTTTTTGCTGTCATTAGTGTATTTTAGCAAAATGAAGATGATTCAAGCATTAATTTCATTGTGCTTTTGCTCATTTTGAAGATTTTGACATTTTCACCTGAAGTGTACAATTAGGGCTGAAAACGCGTTTAAAGCAATAAAAAGTTCATTTTGGCTCTCACACCTTAACTAAATGTTGTAGACTCAAACTTTTTGCTGTCATTAGTATATTTTAGCAAAATGAAGATGATTCAAGCACTAATTTTATTGTGCTTTTGCTCATTTTGAAGATTTTGACATTTTCACCTGAAGTGTACAATCGGGCTGAAAATGCATTTAAAGCCATAAAAAGTTCATTTTGGCTCTCACACCTTAACTAAATGTTGTAGACTCAAACTTTTTGCTGTCATTAGTGTATGTTAGCAAAATGAAGATGATTCAAGCATTAATTTCATTGTGCTTTTGCTCATTTTGAAGATTTTGACATTTTCACCTGAAGTGTACAATCAGGCTGAAAATGCATTTAAAGCCATAAAAAGTTCATTTTGGCTCTCACACCTTAACTAAATGTTGTAGACTCAAACTTTTTGCTGTCATTAGTGTATTTTAGCAAAATGAAGATGATTCAAGCATTAATTTCATTGTGCTTTTGCTCATTTTGAAGATTTTGACATTTTCACCTGAAGTGTACAATCAGGCTGAAAATGCATTTAAAGCCATAAAAAGTTCATTTTGGCTCTCACACCTTAACTAAATGTTGTAGACTCAAACTTTTTGCTGTCATTAGTATATTTTAGCAAAATGAAGATGATTCAAGCATTAATTTTATTGTGCTTTTGCTCATTTAGAAGATTTTGACATTTTCACCTGAAGTGTACAATCGGGCTGAAAATGCATTTAAAGCCATAAAAAGTTCATTTTGGCTCTCACACCTTAACTAAATGTTGTAGACTCAAACTTTTTGCTGTCATTAGTGTATGTTAGCAAAATGAAGATGATTCAAGCATTAATTTCATTGTGCTTTTGCTCATTTTGAAGATTTTGACATTTTCACCTGAAGTGTACAATCAGGCTGAAAATGCATTTAAAGCCATAAAAAGTTCATTTTGGCTCTCACACCTTAACTAAATGTTGTAGACTCAAACTTTTT